>NW_017728931.1:68484181-68524046 GCF_001723895.1 Crocodylus porosus | reverse complement strand
CCCAGACGCCAAGAGGCAGCGTCAGGCAGCGGAGGGTGGCTGGGGCATAAAGCTGCTAACCCTGCAGAGCCATGTGGCTAGGGGGCAGGCAGGAGTCTGGCCCCTGCCCAGTCACTGTCTATACATGAATTTCAGTGCAGTAAATGACCCCTCTGTAAAACTGCAGTTAATTTCTCCACCATAAGACAGTACTGCCCCCAACAGTACTATGTTATGGCAGAGTTATTTTCCTGCACCCTAATATTTGCACATGTGTAGATGGTGACACTTTACTGCAGAGTTAATTTGTCTACTCTGCACTAGAACATATGTGTAGATGCACCTAGTGACTCCCTTCTAATACTATCATAAGCTTTATCAAATCTATGTACACTTAATGTACAGCTTGCACAACTTCCCATTTCTTTTCCAACAATAATCTTATTGATTAGAAGATTAAGAAGTAGATCTATCTTTCTTGAACCTACAGTGGTAATCTTCCACAATTAATGACACTTATTACTATAATTATATTAGTCTTAAGAGCCCCAGTCATAAATCCCATTTTACCAACAGCTAACCAAGTAGAGAACAAAGAAATGCTTCTTTCCTCTGAGAGCTGACTTCTGCTGATTTCCCACCCTCCAATGCAGATAAATGTAACAAGTTGGATAAAATAATGTATACAAATGATCTATTTAATACTGGGCATCAGGGTCTATGAGGAAGTCAACATTATTTATCTTCTAAAGGCACCATTATTTATCTTCTTATGCCCCTTAACGTTAAGCAAAAATTCCTATGTCATTTCAACAGGGCACGACCAAGCCCAGAGAGTACTGAGTTTATTTTTGTGAATGTTACAAGACTGGTATTTTTTTTAAGTACTCTTACCTGTACAACTAACAGCCCAATATTGACTGCAATTAAGAACAGAGTGTTGTTTTCAAACCACATTTTAATATACACTTCACATCCCTAAGGAAATGGAAATGAACAGATTTTAAGTGTCAGATAACTTTTAACTATTATATTCAGTCAGAATATGTTTTACAATGTGTACCTGTTAACATGTTATGGAAAAACTTCCTGCCATGACCTGATAATTCTAACACTACAGAAGGCAGTAACTCTATTAATGTGTTTCTAGCCTTTTAATTGTTTAGGCAGTTTTAAAAATGACTGTTTTAGATTCAAACATACTGAATTTTACATTGAGGTAAAAAGGACTACATTTCTGTAGGAACATAAATGATAGATGTTTTTTCTAGGCAGGCAAGAAGAAGACCCAGTTCTTAAAGATCTTTCCAGACCACCCATCCTAGCCTTCAAACAAGCACCAAACCTTGCTAACCTCATCACCAGAAGAAAACTCCCTATGACCCAAACCACACCAAATGAATCCAGACCATTCCAGAACAAGAAATGCAAAACCTGCCAACACATCTCCACCACTCCCACTATAACCACATCCCACAACAGCACCATCACTATTCCTGGATCTTACACCTGAACCTCCAGAAATGTAATATTTCATCCAGCGCACCAAGGCTACGGACAGACTTTATACATAAACCGGTTTACGTGATCAGAAACTGGTTTAAACCTGTAACAGAACAGATGTTCAGTACACATAAACCAGGTTGAAAACTGGCTGAAACCAATCTGAGAGAAACCTGGCTGAATGCAGTATTAGACTTAACTGATTTGGCTCAAACCAGTTTATGCAATGTTTGTCCCAGACTCCTTGCTAGTTAAGATAAACCAGACTCCCCCAGCATCCTGGCATGCTCTCTGGGCTGGCCCTTTCCCTCTGCTCTGTTCCACAGCAAGGCTGGCCCTTTCCCTCTGCTCCCTGGCTGGAGCTGCAGCAGAGACTGCAGATAGAGCAGGGCCTGCCTGGCTTTCTGCTGGCGCACCCCCCTCACTGGTCAAGCAGGAATTCCACCCCCCAGTCTCTCACAGTGCCGACTCCAGCCCCATGGACTCTATGCATGTGGTATGCTAGCTAATGCAGAGAGGAGTCTGTGTGTTTGTATCCAATTTCACTGGGATAGGCAGACAGAACAGTGACCACTTAGGGCTTTTTGGAACTGATCAACAGGTCAGGTGGTAACCTATTTAAGAAGAGTTTGAACTAATGGAGAGAGGCTGTTGTTTTGCTGATGGAGTGATAAACACTTATCAGCCCTCTGCTGGTTTGCTTACCTGTCAGTTTGCTGCAGACAATAAAAAGAAGCAGGGAGGGAGATTGTTGATGCTATGGAGCTTTTCAGATGCATGCACTGCACACCTGCCTTGCCTGAGAGTGCTGGCTGGGGGCTGGCAACACTCCCGCCCCTTGAGCAGCAAGTAGGGAAAAGCCTGGGATGGTGC
This sequence comes from Crocodylus porosus, assembly GCF_001723895.1. Classification (NCBI taxonomy): domain Eukaryota; kingdom Metazoa; phylum Chordata; order Crocodylia; family Crocodylidae; genus Crocodylus; species Crocodylus porosus. Next base: position 68,521,691 of record NW_017728931.1, on the reverse strand, counting down.
AGGCAGACCTCCCTAATCAGAGGTCCTGCTGAGGCCTGGCCATGTCCCCCTCAGCTCATCTCTGTGGAAGAGAAGGGAGGGCTGCTCTAGTGCCCTCTGGCTTCTAGCCTGAGCCACTGCAGGCATGTGCCTGAATTCCCCCCAGTCCAGATAAAATGTTTGTCTGGTTACAAACTGGTTCAGCCTAGCCAGGTTAGACTGAATCTATTCAGGCTCAGGCTTTTTGAATCTCTGTCCCTAGCCCAAATGCCCTGATAGAAAATATGTAAGAAGACTATAACAACTGTGTACCAGAACGAACACACACCGAAAATCCATCAAAGAAAAAATATCCAATTATCTGTGGGTGCACACTTCTCACAAGACAATCACTCCCTCTCTGATTTCTCAGTCCTAATCCTCAAAAGGAACTTACAAAACACCTTTTTTGGTGAGCCTACAAACTTCACTTTACAAATCTACTGGATACAAAAAATCATGGACTTAATATAGACATTACCACCTGCCTGACATCTGATTCATCAGGTACCTGCCTGAACTTACCATTTCTACACCCCCTCCCCACCTCGCCTGTCCTTCCTCCTTTTCTACCCACTGACATCCTAAATTCTACCTATTTACTTTTTCATGGACTGCCTCTTTGATACCTTGGAGAACCCATTACTACAGCAGAGTCTCCCAAGCTTATGTTTTGCATTCCTTCACCCATTATTTCCTCCTTTGACCTCCCCCCCACTTCTCTACCCCCTGTTTTCACAAATTCCACCTATTTACATTTTCTCTGACCTCCTGTCACACTTTTAGCTCCTTTCCTACCTTGGAGACCTCAGAACCACAGCAGAGTCTCCCAGTGCCTGAAGAAGGGTGCTTGTGCCTGAAAGCTTGCAAAGAACTTTTTCCAACTACTCAGTTGGCCTAATAAAAGATATTGCATTTACCCAAAGAACCTTGCCTGCCTATGCCCTTAGACCAACATGGCTACAATCAACATCCCTGTAACATGGAAGATGTTTTTCTAAACATCCAGTACTGTACAGCTGGATGCTTGAAATAACATTTTTAGCTGTTGCAAGAAAACTGGAATCCTAGACTTAATTTATATTCTTTTGGATCAGTGATTCCCAACTGTAGCGCCCTGGGGATCCTTTGGAGGATAAGCAGAGGATCAGGTTTGTCTCTGCCTGGCTAATCCCCCCATCCCTCTTGTCCTGTCTCCCTGCAAGGTAGTAAGCACTGTAACATATAAATAAGTTCTTGAAATTAGGTGCCACTCAGTTCACAAAGCTATAGAGGCAGTCCTTGGGTCCAATAAGGGGTGCCTTGAGTCTGAAAAAGTTGAGAAACACTTCTAGATTATTGTTTGTATGTATTATACCATTCTTTTAAGAATTCATAAACTCTTACATAGATAATATGCTGAAAAACAAGGAAGGGTTACTGTTACTACAAGACAAAAGGTATATACACCACAATTTCCATTCTTTTTGTCTTTTTCCTCTCTACTGCCTTAGGTGCACCTGCTGTTATTCGAAACTATTTGTAGAACTGTGTATTTTGAAGTAGTGTAAAGAACTATTAGTTTATGTATATAAGGACTGGTTTTCTTTTTGTTGATACATACATAGGGATGTTTTCCTGTTGAAACCATAGTTTCTACCATACTCTTTTCTAATTTCTTTTTTACTGTGAGTTTCTCCTCACATAAAAATGTTAAAATATTTTTGCAAGAAAATAAAAAAAACTCGAAGTGGAAAGTGTTTCAGTTGTTGGCAGTTCTCAAATAAAATGACTTCTGGTTTTAAGTTTGTAAAACATACACTAAAACAATTTCTATAGGGGTGCACCGATAGAGATTTTTGGGGCAGATACCAATAGCCAATAGTTAAGGAGGAATATTGGCTGATATGATCCAATTTCCAATACAGCTCCCTCTAGCTGGTAAGTCTGGTGTGATGGAAGGAGAGGGGTGGATCAAGACCCCTGCAGTGAGGGAGGGAGGGAGTGAGGCAGGTGCTGGGGCAAGCACTACCCAGTTGTGGCAAGCGGGAGGGCGACTGAGCAGGGCTAGTCTGGGCAGAGTTGGGGGTGGGGGAGACTGCTCCCACTGCCATGCACCGCTCATCTGCCAGCTCCAGCCACTACTCCTGCTGCTTGTCCAGGAGGGCATGGGGTGGGCTGGGGCTGTTCCCAATGGAGCCTGGGCTGGGCACAGGGGGCAGCATTACTGGGAGAAGACTACGAGATGGGGGGGTTGTAGCCATCTCAAAATTCACTGTAGCACCGCCCCCCATGCCCAGCCTGGCCCAGGCTCTGCCAGGAACAGCCCCAGCCCCCTTCTCCTGCACAGATCCAGCGGCACCCCCCATCCATGTCCTCCCAGACAAGCGGAAGAAGTAGTAGCCAGAGCCAGTGGACAAATTGTGCATGGCAGTGGGAGCCATCTCCCTCTCCCTGAGCCGCCTGGAAAAGCCCTGGTCTGTTGCCTGCCTGCCTGTCTTGCCTGTGCAGCACTTGCCCCAGCCCCTGCCTCACTCCCTCCCTCACTGTGGGGACCTTGATCTTCCCTCCCACCCATGCCCCTTCCCTTCCCCCTCCCCTTCTACCACACCAGACTTACCAGCTGGCAGCTCTCCAAGCTGCTGGCTGTGTCTTCACTGCCTATATGCTGTGCTGTGGCTGTGTGCATGCACATGCATTTACTGGCCCAATTATCGGCCACTTAAGGCCAATTTCTGATAGACAATTTTCTTTATATGGGTGCCAATCCGATATCAGACTGATATATCCGTGCACCTCTAATTTTTAGGTATTTATTATTTTGACCAAAAGTATAGTCCACTTTTATTCAAATACAAAATGACCCTGAATATAAGATGACCCCCCCAACCAAGAATTAGATTCTACAAATGGAAAACGTATAAATTTATTATAATTTTCCATGTATGAAATCTAATTATTGGAGGATCATCTTAACTTTGTCTCCCTGAGCTACTGCAGGTGGTGGGGGAGAGATGCTGGTGGAAGTAATGGGGCAGGCAGTGTGGAGGCAGCAAAATAAGGAGACAGCTTGCCCTGTGCCACCTGTCTCCTCTCTTGCCCTTTATTGTGCTTGGCCCCCTGCAGCCCCAAATTGCCCCAATCCCCCTTCCTACTTGTTCCCCCTTCCACACAACTTCTGCTCCAGCCATAGACTCATTTCCCCACCCCCACTTCCTTTCATCTTCCCCACTCAGAATTCCTTCTCCCCCCACCTTCCCGTCTACCCACCCCATACCTTTGGTCTGTGCCAGTAGGCTCTGTCCCCGTTGCAGCCTGGGGCATATAGCAGGGCTCCAGCTTGGTCCCATAGCAGCAGCACAGAGCCAGCACTGCTGCTATGGGGTTGGGCTGGAGCACGTGCTCCATGCTCCAGGCTGTATCAAGGATGGAGCCTGCTGGCATGGAGCAAAGATAAGGAGGAGTGTGACAGAGGGGAACAAGTGGTGTGGTGGGCAGACTGGGGGCTGCAGTTGAGGAATGGCAAGACATGGAAAAGCAGGGGGGTGTGGCCAGGTGGCAGCCGCAGCTCTAGCTCCTAAGCTGCCTCATGCTTGATTGTAACGTGAAGTCGTTTTTTCTTTCATGTTAAACAAAGAGAAGAAAATCTCCTCTTCTAAGTAAATATGGTATTTTCCATGAGGAAAAAGAAATTATTTGATCCAAAATGTGTGCGAGTCTATCTATATCTATGAATAATAAAATAATACACTATATGTATATAATAAAAGAGAAAAGTGTTTTTATATCCCTTCATGTAACCTATATGAGTTAATGTGTCACAATAACAGGGGACAATCCTCACTAGACAAGCAAAAACATAGAGCATTAGCAGATAATTGATTTTCGGGTGAAATTCATAATGCTAGTTAACAGCTATAAAGCCCTCAATGACCTGCATCCCACTGATAAGCCATGTCTTTTCACACCTGGGACCGCCAGAGCTGGGTGCCTGCAGGTGGATGCCACTGCGAGGTGGGAGCTGCTGTGAAGGGAAGCATCAGCACCCCCTGTGGCCCAGGGTCCACTCTGCCCGCCAGCAGCTTGCCCTCCCCTTCCCGCCACCAGAAAGGCAGGTAAGCTGGGTGTGTGCACAGCATGGGCAATTAATTGGCCCTAAATTGAAGCAGTGTTTTTAAAAACCCACTGCTTCAATTGAGGGCCCCCATTTTGTCTATACACACCCTATGTTCCTGGTATAATATTTCATGGAGCTTTTAAAAATGGTGGTAAGGTCTGTCCCAGGGTTGGCAACCCCCACCACACATGCCAGAGCATGGCACTCAAAGTCATTTTGCTTTGCATGCATGCCTTAGGGCAGATGGTGGGAAAGGGATCGAGGCTGCACTGCCACAAAAAGGAATGGGCCTCCTGCAGCTCCCATGCCATCCACCTGGAGGTGTGCATGCACCTGCCACCAGCAGTGAGCTGGGCCAGGGGTCCCCAGACCTTGGTGCAGCAGCTTACAGCCTCCCTGCTGCCTGCCACAACTAGCCCAAGTTCTGGACAGGCCCCATCTGCACACCATGGAGCCTGGACTGCTTGAAGCAAGCAGTGGGGATGCTGCAACCTTGGCTCAGGTTGTTACTGGCAGAGGGTGCATGCATGCCTCAGGGAAGGTGGCAGAAAGAGGTCAGGAGTGAACCGCCACAACAAGAATCAGGCCCCTCTTGGCTCCTCTGCCATCTGCCCCCCCCCGGTATGCCAACATCTTTTAAGTCAAAGTTGGGGTATTTTTGGCATTCTGCCCAAAAATGTTGTCAAAGGTCACTCCTTATACTCCAACTTCCTAATAATTGCAGGTTTAGAATCTAGTTTCCTTAAACAAACTGGTTATTCTCTGAAGTTAGTGAATCCTGAGCTTTGGATGTTCTCAGGCTTATTTTTATGCTTTATTTTTTCATCCTGTAAAGTATACTGACAACTCAAAAAGCAGGTAAAGGCAGTGCTGTCACTATATAAATAATAGGTAATCAAAAAAATTAGTTGCTAATGGATTTTTTTTTTTGCTACATTGCCTCATTTCTATATCATAGCTGTCCACAGCACAGAACTGTGAATACCAAGAGCTTTGCTATTGCACAGGCTACCAGTGAATGTTTTCTCACAGTTATATGATGCTCCTAGGTCCTATTATCCTGAGGCTCTGATCAAGAATTTTCCATGATGGACATTTGAAAAGTGAAATGCAAGCAATTGGCCCACCTATGGATGTCTTTGGTTTACCTAGGTTGCACTTTACTTATGTTTCAGTTTTTAAAAAGACAGATTCAGTAAAACATAAAAGGTATGACAGTTAATTTACTCTTACTTTAAAACAAATATTTAGTCCTTACTTTACTGTACACTGAAGTTTCTGAAGCAACACAAAACCATTTCTTGATATTAGATATTGTACATGAGCACGGGACTTGATTTACATGTTCTTTATGCTCATTCTTTTTCCAGTCTAAGAAGTTGTATCTTCCACAGCACTCCAACTAGAAAAGAAGGCACATACCCAAGATAGCTGTAACAGAGTTAACTTGTGGACCAATAGCAGTATCAATGCAGCAGTGTGGATTGTAGAATGTACAAGCCAATTCAAGACCCTGGTGACAAACATGGGTGGCTAGCCCATACTGAACTCTGCTTTGCTGCACTTATATTGCTAACTGATACTTAAATGAGCAAGATTTAAGCCACCTCAGGTGTATCTACACATGTTGCAATCACACCTCTAAGTGTAGCATAAAAATGCACTTAGGTTAGGATTATGCAATAATACCAACTGTTTCTGCAAACAGGACTGGGCAGCCTAAAGAGAGAAGAACTTGTTCTTAAAGAACATTTGTTTTTAAAATCTCTATTGCAAATGTATTTGTAAGCCGAGACCCATATGCTGCAATTTACTTGGTGTCATAAAGCTATTTTTAATATCATCAAGAACCGTGAAGATCACCTTCCCACAGTATATTCCATTGAAAAGTTGGCACTGTTTTTTAAGGACTTCCTTTAACAAGAGAAACTATTTCATGTCTCACCATTTGATTTTCCATGCTAATTTGGGGCTGTAAGATACAGCCCACTTAGTAGTTAGCGAAATGAAATACAACACCACCAGGTGCTCTCACTTGGCCAGGGACAAAAATTACACATAAACCAATATAAGTGATTGGAAACAGATTCGAATCTGTAACGCAGTAGAAGTTCCATGCATGTAAATTGCTTTCAAAATGGCTGAAATCAGTTTAAGATAAACCTGGATGGCTGTACTTTCAGACTTAACTGATTTAGGTTAAATAGGTTCTGTGAACTTCTGACCCAAATCCCCTCCAGATCCAAGTTAACTTATAGTCCCCCGGCATCCCAGGGATGCTTTGCACTTCTCCCACAAGCCCCACCGGACAGGGTGGGTGGGCTAACGTAGGCCCAAGCTGTCTGCTCCAGCCAAGCAGGGAGGCATGCTCTAGCACCCCCCAGCTTCTGGCCTGTGCAACTGCAAGCAGGTGGCTGCATTTCCAGAATCAAAAGTGAATGTTTATTCACTTGCTTGTCAGTTCATTCTATGCAGCTTAGACTAATCTGCCAAGATGGAATCAATTCAGCCTTGGGCTTTTTGACTGTCTGTACTTAGCCATACAGTTGGGAAATATTAGTGTGATATAGATGTGTTGGAGAAATAGAAATTGGCTCTTCTTAAGGCACATGATATTTTAATGTAAATACCATGACAGCATGACCTTGCTATGCCCACAGGTCACAGTATGCAAGCTTCACTTTTTTTACTATTCTGGGGCTTGAGTCCATTTCCAAATACTGTTAATATACCAAGATTTCTAGCACTGGCCAAGGCACTTGAGAACTTTTACTGTTATGCTCAGGTCCCCTATTGTGTTGCAGTGATCAGGGATTATATTTGCCCCATACAAGGCTACAAGGTAAAGTTTGGGAATATTTTTTTCTACATAAACCCAACCAAGTTCATATAGCCCAAAGGTATTGTTATAACAGCAGGGAAGCTATCTGCATACCATAATAAATAATTCACTAACTAAAAAATAGTGTTTATTTAGTGCCTTAAGACATGCCTAGTACTAGGATGATATAACATTTTGGTCTGGTATCTTCTCATCTCCTACTTACACTGTGCTGCACATCATTCAGAATATGCCATGCATGTTCTTCTTGACTTAGATTCTTATTCCCATAGTTTGAAATAACTGCATCAATTCTGTCACTCCACATAGCACGGGCCTGTTAAGAAAAAAAGCTTTTATAATACATTACTAGCTTCATTAATACTGACATACTGACTGATTTAAAATAAACTACTGAAAATGCTTTATTCTTAATATAATAGTGCCCAACAGAGATCAGGATGCCATTGTGCCAGGTGCTATACACATTTGGAATAAAAAATAGGTCTACCCTGAAGAGCCTTCAGTAAAGATAAACAATATAAAGGGTGGAGTAGAAACAGATATATAGAGAGGTAACATGACTACTCTATCCTGAATCATAGAGTAGGCCAGAGGGAGTCAGTATTAGGTCACTGATCTCCTGACCCTTAGAGCAAGATGCTATCTGGAAGATACGATTCCTTTCCTGAGTGTGTTTTGTCACACTTCTGATTAAAGAAAATGTATGCAAATGACATCTGCCCTATCTTATGTTTTTTGTTGAAACCTAGACGTTGCTGTTTCAAAAGCCTTTGTATTCAGCTGCAAATCCAGTGCTCTCTGAGATCCAAATTATTGTCACCCTAACAATCATCATTATCATTTTCCATTTTATTCTATGTAATGCCACTGTTTTCTGTGATTCAGAATTCCTTTGGCCTGGGAGCTGCTGTTACACTGAACTTGCAGTCATCTTCCCATTTTTACTTTCTTCTTTTCTATCACTCTCAGGCCCACTTATACAGCTTGTTTTCCCATATAAGAAAGACAACACAGTGACACAGTCGTTGAGCAGGGCAGAATGCCTAAAAGAAAAGTATAGATTAGAGTATTCCCCTCTTCAAACCATGGAAGTATTGGCAGCTAGCAGTGAGCCCCTGGCAGGAGCTTGATGTTAGTTGCCCCACCGGTGGATGGGGCAGAGGGCTGGGACCTGCCCCACCCTTACATCTCTTTCCAAGGCCCATGGCTCAATCACCCAATCAAAGCACTGGGCTGTGACCTGCCTCTGACTGGGACAGTTCCCAGCCCCTGCTCTGCTATTGCTGAAGGAGAAGGATCTCCCAGCCCTGGCCCTATGATCGAAGAGTGGCAACTGGGTGCTTGCTACTTGCATTTGCAGGTAGTAAATTTACTCATGATTAGAGCAATTACTGTACAGTAAGCATCTGCATGTGTAGACATGGATGCTTACTGTGCACTTACTAGCTCTACTCAGCAGTAAAGCATCTTGTGTAGTTGAGCCCACTGAAGTGGAAGCAAACATACCTAGACTGTCTTTGACAAATGTTTATCTAACCTGTAAATTCCTCAACTGAAGAGAATTTGACAGGCACCTAAAATGCTATCTTCCAGTTCTTAGCTACCCTTACAGTTATTAAGGTTTCCTCTCATACATATTTTTACTTTCTTTTTGCTACAAAATAAGCCTGCTTCTTTTTGCCCTAAATCCAATGGACAAAGAGAATAATTGATCAATGCTCTGTCATAAAAACTGTTTACATATTGGATTTTTTTGTCCGCTTACTCTTTTTTTAGAGAGAAAAACATGACCAGCTCCTTCAACCTTTATTCTTTGGTTGTCTAACCTCTCATCATCATTGTTGCTTTCTTCCGGACTCTCTCCAATCTTTCTTTAAATGTGGTACCCAAAAATGGGGTATGGATTGTAACCATGTTGGTCAAAGGACATAGGCAGACAAGGTTCTTTTGGTAAATCTGATATCTTTTATTAGACACACTCAAATAGTTGGAAAAATTCTTCTTTGCAAGCTTTTGGATACCAATACCCTTTGTCAGGCTAAGGAAGCAACTGCAGGTGGTGTGTGCTCTTCCTGGATGGAATGAATAGTAAAAAAGCCAAAGGGAGGTATCATGCAAGAAATCCAGTCAGTGGGGAGTCTGTGGGTGAGATACAGATCAGGTGGGGGCTGTTTCAGAACTGTTATCTATCTTTTTGGAGGAGTGTTCTTGTCAAAAGGCTTTCATTCAACAAGTACACTCCTCCAGAGAGAGAGAACACACTTTTGAAAGAGCCAACCAGATACCAAGTGCTGCATTACAGAAGAACCCCCCCATGAATCGCACACCACTAGTTATGACATCACCCCTCCCTGGAACCTAAACGGTAAGTCCTCAAAAAACTGAGACTCATTTTCTTATATAATAAAGGGCTTAGTCCGTCTGTCTGTCTGTCTGTAACGCTCTTGGAGCACACTGTTTGGTTAGTGAAACACCCAGTCAGAGTGTGGAGTGCCACCATGATGGCGGATATGGAGCAGTGCTGCTGGCCTTGCCCCCTGCTCTGCCCCTGCCATCATGGCAGCACTCTGGCACCTCCCAGGACCAGGCTGGGGAGGATTGAGGATAGTGCCGCTGGAGGCAGCGGTGGCACGGGGTGGTGGTGCTCTGTCCCAAACCCTCCAGTCATTCTTGATGGGCAATTTGCTACTATTAGAAGACCCAATTCTTAAAGAAATCTTCCTAGAACCACCCATTCTAATATTCAAACAACCACCAAACCTCACTAACCTCATCACCATCAGCCAACTTCCTACAGCCCAAAAGACACTGAATGGATCCAGGCCATGCCATGACAAGACATGCAAAACCTGCCAACACATCTCCACCACCCCCACAATTACTACACCCAACAGAACAATCAACATTCCTAGATCTTACAGCTGCACACCCAGGAATGTAAAATATCTCATCCAATACAGCAGATGTCCTGATGTAGGGCATGTAGGAGAGATCAATACAAGAGAAAATATGTAGGAGAGACCAAACAACAACTGCATACCAGAATGAACACACACCAGAAATCTATCAAAGACAAGAATACCCAGTTAACTGTGGGGGCACATTTCTCACAAGAAAACCATTCTCTTCAATCTCTCAGTTCTAATACTCAAAGGAAATGTACAAAACAACTCACATACACAAGCCTACAAATTTCACTTCATCAACCTACTGGATACAAAAAAACAAGGACTAACTATAGACATTGGATTTATGACACAACCTGCCTAACATCAGACTCCCCAGGTACCTCTCCACTATTTACCAGCTACATTCAACCCCCTTCCACCCACCCCCAACTTGTCTCTCACCTACTGACTCCTCAATTTACATCTTCACTGACTGGCTTTCTTGCATGCATACTATCCTCTGGCTGCTTCACTCCATCAAGAAAAGCACAGACCAACTGCAGACGCTTTCTCAGGCTGACAAAGGGTATTTGTACCTGAAAGCTTGCAAAAGAAGACTGTTTCCAACTATTTGACTTGGTCTGATAAAAGTTACCAGATTTACCAAAATAACGGTGTGTACCCAAAACTGGACACAATAATCCACTTGAGGACTCAAGAACACTGATTACAGAGGTATAGTTACTTCCCATGTCTTATATATGATGATCCTATTAATACTTGTCAGAATGAGATTTGCCCTTTTTTGCATTATATTGTTGACTTATATTCCAGTCCACTATATATGTTCCATATACTCTTCTGTCCTTCAGTACTGCTGCCCAGAGTAGTGTTCCCTATTTTCTATTAATTTATTTTGTTTTTCCTTTTGAAGAGTGGCAAATTGTATTTGTCTTTATTACATTTCATCTTGCTGATTTTTTTAAATCATTATTTAGATTATATTGAACTCTTATTCTGATCTTCAATACCTGAAACTCTCCTGGCCCATTCTACCCTATTAAATGAAGAAATTGACTTCCATCCAATCCCTTTTTACAAGCAGCTGTTAATAAATATTGCAGTACCTGTATCCATGTCTATGTCTTGCCCCCAAGCCAGTGTGCGAGTCTTACTAATGAAAGCAGACTAATTTACACAACTCTTTAACAGGAGGTATAGGTTCTATGGAGATCGTGGAAGAAAAGATAGGACTTTAATTGGCATTAACTTCTCTCTATAACTTGTAAATTTCTCTTGGTTCCACTTGCCAAATGGTTCCATGTGCCAGTATGAGCATATTCAAGAACTGGACAAGGTCATTGCAGAGCTCCCATCTATTGGTAGGGAGCACCCCATAGGGATTGATTCTAAACACTTAAAATATTATTATAAAATTAATAATGGTCCAATATATAGAAAATGTACATACCTCTTTTCTGAATTTGTATATTAGCACTGGTATTGCAACTTGGACACTGAAGACCATAACTGTGAGACCCATATACTAAAAAGTCAAATGAAAATTATATACTGTATCAGTAAAATTTATTACACATGCAATGATGCAATACACAGTTCTATCCATAAACTGAACTCTGTTCATGCATGATTATTATTCAGGGACATTCCAATAATAGCAAGAAATCCGCATACATAAAAGCAATTGGAAAACTCAGTCCATCACTATTACTGCTGCTATCAGTTAGGATTAGGCATCAAGTGGGACACAAGTCATGGATGCTTGATTTAAAGAAGAAGCCACAACGTAATTGAAATAATGAATGGGTGCTAATGGTAGGTACTAATTATGTAGCATTAAGGTATTATTATGCTACTCATCTGCAAAGAATTGTAAAACACTTACCGTGAAATTTGGGGTACATAGAAGTCAGTTAGTATTAGTATAATAATACTTGATTGCATAACTGTAGGTGTAGACCTGGAAAGTGCCTAAACATGACATAGGTACAATTTAGTTACCTAAACTCCAAAGAGAGATCTAGATTGGCCTAACTCCATGAGCCTTAAAATACACTGGGCATCAGAGTTTATACAGTGCCTCCATTTTGACTGTAAATTCCCATATGATCCTAGACTTGCCCTTCTGGCCACACTCATAAGTGATCCACTTTAAGCAGCTAAACGCCTAACTGCCACCTAAGCTCTGCTGCAATTCAGACTCATGCTGGGGAGGTACCAAATCCAACAGCAGAGAGCTAAAAAGAGAGAGTCACTTTTTCTCAAAATGCACAGTTGGTGGCAGTGGTGATGCCAGCATATTATGTGATAGATAGTGGTTAGAGCACTAACTTAGGAAATGGGATACTTGGAGTACAGAAGCCCTTCAGCCTCCAAGGATTCAAATGCCATATTTCCTAGTCCTAGAAGAGGGTCCTAAACACTAGGCTATAAAATAAGTTGTATTGTGGGCACTTTCCATCCTTCCTGGTGAAACTTGGTCACTACGGAAAAAGGAATGCAAGTATAATACGGACAGAAGGAAAGTAAGCCAATGGGACCACAACTTCCTATCTCAGTGATGTGAGCACTTAGGTGGGGAGGTGGGGGACACCTAGGTTCTGGTTCTAATTTCCTAGACCACTTATGCATTTTGCATTAAATAGTCATGGTCAATAAGCAGAAATAATCCTGGGTTATTTCTTCCACAGTTTTTCTTTAAGTGAGGCGAGCAGATTAATAAACTAGATTTGTGTTAGAGGGAAATCATAGAAAAACAGAACTAGAAGGGGCCTCAGAGATCATTTAGTCCAAGCCCCTCCTCATAGCAGGATCCTCCTTGTTTAAATCACCCCAGACAAACAGTTGTCTGATCTGAACTTGAAAACTTCCAGTGAGGATGAATCCACAAAATCTCTAACTCAGCAGCCAGCAACCTTTTTGGGTTGTGGGCTAGAGTGACCCAGTTCAGATCAAAGGTGCGTGGGTATAGAGGTAAAGCTATCAAAGTATTAAAAACTGCTGAGGAATGCAAAAAGAATTCTACCTGTATCTATCTTGAGTCAGGTACAGGGCAAAGGATCTTCCCTGAACCTTGCATCATTGTGTTGAGATCTTTTCAGTCTGATTTCTCATTTCATATCAGTAATATCAATGTGCACTTCCTTTGCTTAAGGTCAAAGCTTTAGAGAAAGAGGCCCCAATTAATTGCAGCAGCAATAAGAACTGTCCCTCTACTCAGCCACGGACACATGTAGTTTGGGTTAGTGACAATTTCAATTACCCTTTCTCTTCCTACACTTCAAGGAGAACAATAAGATAAGCATTAATCACACTGCTCAGCCTATTCCTGCAAACAGAAGTCAAATTTTCTGCTTGTGATGCTGAAGTTATACACCATTGAGTTCTTCATCCACATTTGCTAGGAAGCACTGCCTAAGGGAGTACAGAACCCTTTTAGCAACATAGCTTGCCCAACAGGCAAACTACTGCCCAAAGTAATGGCTTAACATGAAATCTCTGTGCATCCTATTGAGATCCTGTGCGAGGGAGATTAGTCATTTTTTCAAGAATAGTTCCAGAAAAGCAAAGATGACAACATTCAGTAGAATTGACTATTTAGAACTGAATTCAGGTTTAAACTAAAAAGGCCTACTAAACCATTAACAAAATTATCCTGGTGGCAAAACTTACAAGCAAACTGCTTCTGTCTGGTTTTGTCATTGCTGGACATTGATTACTTCCAATAAATAATTAATCTGTCGACATTAAAAAAATGCGAAGACTTATAGTATACTGCAGTTTCACAAGTTATTATAAATGGTTCTGTGCAAGAATCAACTTTCAGATCATGAAACACTAGAGGGTTTGTATAAAATTGTGTCAAGGTTTAGAAGCACTTTTTTTGGAAACTGCAAATGTTAACAGATAACATTTCTAAAGTTCCACTATTTTCATATCTATATGCCTAATGCCCGCTAGTATTGTGACTAGCTAAAGGCATTTTGTTACAGCTCATTATCATCTTATAATATCTTTTCTTATGCAACACACAGTTTCTCATATCATGGACAGTCATCTTACATTCAGTTTCCTTATCTGTTTCTGCAGACCTTTACACATGACCCAGATAATAGTTAGAGTAAAGCATAATATTAGGATGATCTTTTTTAGTACATTCATTGACTCTGCTTTGCGACCTAAATTGTCAAAGCCAGAGGCATTTCACTAATCTCTACTCACCAGAACTAGTAAACATCTGATTTCTTTGAAACTTCCAATGCATCCCAAGAATGAAATAAAAATAATGATGGATCCAGTGCCAAGCAACATGTAACAAAGATAAGATATCAAGTGGTTCTCACCTGTGAAAGCTGAAACAAAATGCATTCATAAAATAGCATTCCTTGTTCTTGGTATCTTCTACTTAAGAAAGGTTTTGCCCTAAGAATATATTTTTAAAAATTCAGTAAACTAATTTCTAGAAAAGCTTTGTTGAATGATATAAACAGTAGGCATGACTACATGAGAAATATTAATGTGCGTTAGCCTAATTTGATATGCATTATGGGCTCATGTCTACACATGTGTACTCTTAATGCACATGGAAGATGGCGAAATTAGGCTAATCACTCTAAAATTTGATACCTTAAGTGATATTGTACTTAATTTGATACCTTTAGTGCTAAGTCCCTGCACATGTAGACACCTGCCAAAAATCCCTTAATGTACATTAGCTTAATGAGCACTAAATTTAGTTATGCTTAAATGCATGTGTAGATGTGCCCAGTAAAGTGACAAAATGAACTTATTACCACCAGTTTCTATGGCTTAAGAGACACAGATACACTTGTTCTTCTATATTACACTAACTACCATTACATTAGCAACCATAAGACTCCTGTACTAAATTAGATGTAAACAAGAACATGTCTAAGGGTACAGATAGATAACACATTTACACTAATGTCAAAAAATTAGTGAAGAGACTTGATATGTGTATATTAAGTTATAGATATATAGATATAAAGATTCCATTCCTACAAAATGGCAAAATGTATAGGAGGAACTTGATACCTATTACTGAGGTATGGTCAAAAGGGAATAGGAGATGATCTTGCCTTATAACTCCAGATAGACACCATGCAAAGTTCAGCACTATTCATTGATTTCTGGTTTTAGATCCATAATTATATAGAAATTTCACCTTGAATTAAATATTACCAACCCCCTGGTGAATTAAAAACATGAAGTTTTAAACAGCAATCTATGCTTTTTTCCAGGAAGGCCTACAGTTACAGAGTTGATTAAAACCTAACAGTAGATATATTTTTAAATGATCACAAATATTATTGATACAGTAACAGAACCTAAGTAATAGGCTAGGGACAGACATTCAAAAAGCCTGCGCCTGACTTGATTCAATCTTTGCAGGTTAGTCTAACCTGGCAAGGCTAAATCACTTTATAACTGAACAGACATCCCGGACATGCAGGCACAGGTCTGTAGTGGCTCAGTCTAGAAGCTGGGGGGCACTAAAGTAGCCCTTCCTTCCCTTCCATAGCACTGAGCTGAGGGTAGGCATGGCCAGGCCCCCACAGGATGCTCTGATTAGCCCAGCAGGGAATTGATAACAGTATTTATCACTTCTAACACAGTGGTTGTCACCCGATTAGGAAAACAACAGAGGGACATTAACAGCTACCTGTTGATTCTGCCTGTTGATTCTACTTGTTGACTCACCAGGACTGTAGCCAGCATGTGGTCTGCTAGCTAATACACAGACATCGCTCTGCAAAGCAGAGGGGAGGAGGGAATTCCTGCTTAGTGGGGAGGGGAGAAACAGACCATAGTCTCTGCCGGAGCTCCAGTGAGGGAGCAGAGGGAAGGGACCAGCCCTGCTGTGGAACAGAGAGCCCCACCCAGCCAAGAGAGCATGCCAGGGGGAGTCTGGTTTATCTTAAACCAGGAAGGGGTCTGGGACAGACATTGCATAAGCTGGTTTGACCCAAATCAGTTAAATCTGGCACTACATTCAACCAGGTTTATCTCAAACTGGTTTCTGCCATTTTCAAATGGTTTATGTGCACTGAACATCTGTTCTGTTACAGGTTTAAATCAGTTTTTGATCACTTAATGGTTTATGTGTAATGTCTGTCCCTAGCTGTAGAGGCAAGGATTGTTTGGTAGCTAAGCAGTAAACTGAACCTCCAAATTCCACCAGAGTGGAGGTGCTGTGTGATCCTAATCAAGTCACTTACAACTAGGACCTCAAAGGAATTAGTTGACTAACTTATACTTCAACAGGACCTGGACACCTAACTCCCTTTGTGGATCTGGGCCTTAATCTCAAGATGGCACCCCACCCTTTCTTCTTCCTGACTTCAGACTAGTGCACATAACTACTCCTCCCTAGAACATTCCTTGAAGTTTTGGAATTGATCAGATGTGGCCTTCAAAAGTTGTCCTGTTACAGAAAAGGTGCATGCCATCAAGCTGGCAAGAAGGGCTCACTCTAGGCAGCTAACAAAGGTTTTCAGTAGACAAAAAGGAAAGCACACACACGTCTTGTTAGCAAAAAAACACTTATTTGAGAAAACAGAAGCAGAGCATTAGGTTAATACAAAATATTTTTGGACATTACATTAATGGTCCTTTACACTGAGAGATAAACATTATTATTTATTATATAACATGAGCTAAATGGATCTACAGTTCAAACAAAGTGGAATATTCAAAAATGAGATTCACCAAGGCAACTAAATGTACAACTTACAATTATGATCACTTTAAAATTCCAAATAAAAACTTATTAGAAACAAAAATAATATCCTCAAGATCAACAAGAGAAAATGTTCCTAAGAGACAGCAAAGAAAAAAGAATAATTCAGAAATTTCTAAAGGTACAGGGGATAAGACAGTTCTGAAGATGATAATTCTACAGCATGTCATAGGGCAGTGTGAACATATACATAAACACATTCATAGGATCATAGGAAAGTAGGGGTGGAAGGCATTTCACAAGGTCATTTAGTCCAGCCTCTATACAAACACTGCAGTTTATGAGGCAGACGCTAGGGTGATGGTATATTACATACCTTACATCAGGGGTCAGCAGCCTATGGTCCATGGGCCAGATCTAGCTCGAGAAGCAATTGTACTAGCCCACAAAGGTCTGATCCAGTCTGTGTTTTAGGAACAGTTGGCTGATCCTCTGCTTCTGTCTAATTCAATTTTCATTTTAGTAACTGCTGGCTGATCCCAGCTCTGGCTCCATTTCCAATGACAGTGCTGTCCTGTGGGGATGGCTGCTCTCCTTTCCCTCCATTATCCCTGTCAAATTAGCCACTCCAAATCCTTGCTTGCCATAACTGATGGTGATGATGAGGCAGAGAGGCTGCACGGAGTGGGGGAGAGCAGCCCACCCAACAGAGCACAGTCAGCTGGATTGGGAGATTGTCTGCCCATGGTGACTGCCAAGTCAAAAGGGGTGGCCTGCCCATAGTAAAAGGCTGCTGACCTTAAATAATTAGACTTCCACTGCTTTAGGCCAGAAACAGTTGAATAGCCACAACTTGCACTAGATTTCTTTGCCATGTGACATGTCATGTGTCACGTACGTTGAGGCAAAGGGTATATCTCCATTGATCAAAGGCATAACAGTTTTGGCATCCTGGGCAGAGCAGAAGGGGGAGGTGGAGGTTGTGCGGAGCAGGATCGGGGTATTTGCCGAGGGGGTTCCAAGCAAGTCTTACCTCACCTGTAGACTACCTGGTTGCTGCTGCTGCAATCCAGCTGCAGGAGCTGACATGACAGGGGCTCAGGGCAGCCCCTGTAGTGCAGGTTCCCCGGGGGCCACCACTCTGGCATCCCCTCTAAATCTGCTTTGGGGGTGGGCATCTCTTTACTGACTTCTAGTTATACTACTGATACTGACTGCCAACCAAAGCTGTATTCATGTTCATGTCATCTGATCATCTACACTAATAATTATTACACATATAAAATAGGGTAAGTATATTCTGAGGAACTGTCAGGGAAAAAAGAAACATAATTTGTATTGACATGAATATACTTATTTCTGTGACCACATTAAAAAGTAAATTGCCTATAGTAATCGGGGAGACGTGTTTATATATAGTAACCCCATTTCAATAATTGTATTTGTGTAAAGAGGGAAACCATAATTAACGGCAAAGTTAATAATGGCATTTTAATCTAACACTGCCACCTTGTGATAAAGCCCTGTAATTATATTTCTGTAGTTAGCTGGTATATCTTTTGGAAACCATGAAAACCAGAAAAAGTACCCATACTCACATAAAGCAGTGAATAAGTTGTTTCTGTCGAATAAAAGCCACAGAGCGAATGTGAAAACCATTAGACCAAAAATCTGAAAATAATAACAACTATTGCTTTAAATTAAACACTTGCTAAGTAACACATTCCAAGCAGTTTAATTTAAAATTAATTAAGACTCTTACCAAGGAAATTCCATTAAATATGGTTAAAAAGTATTTCACAACTATTATTTTATCTCTTGTTTTCATTCTTCCTTTTGATGAATTTTAATGGCTTCTGAAAATATAATTAAGATAAGTATTAATTCAATCAATATAAAGTTGTTCATCATTTCAGTGAAACCAACTGCTGCTCAGATGATATTTTCCCTGACAACTGCCTGAAACACAAGTTTAAATATTTATCTGCTGCTTTAAACTACAAAGTACAAGCATCAGAAAAGATGTTCAGGGAGCTGTCAAGTCTTGTCTGTCTCACAGGTATGATCCATCATATCACGTCTTTTTCACCTTCTTCTATCACAAAGACCCATGGGAAAAGAGGTAGGACAATGTGTACACAAAAGGCATTAGAGATCTGCCTTTTGTATGCTTACATCCAGTTTCTTAGTTATTTTTGTGTCTAATTTCTGTCAAGTTAATTTGAAATCTGTAGGAGTTAGGTACCTACCTGTTGCAAGAGTCATAAATCTGAATCACAGAGACTGATTCGACTTTTATTGATGTTAGCCAAAACACACTCATAATCTCAGTGAGATCTGGATTACAACTGCAGACAAACCGAAACAATGGACCAAATCAATGGGACTAAACATACATTTAAAGTTAAATGTGTGTGATTGTTATGTAGGTACAGAGTAAAATTTCTGTTACAGGACTGCAGGATTTCTTAGAGGTAGTCCACTAATTTCTCTGTTACGTGAGAACATTCCAGTTAATGGAAGAATGAAAAGATCGAAGCTTGACAATCATTGCTATTTTGTTATTGTTTCCTAATGCATTTTTCAGAAGATGTGATTTAAAAAAGGAAGGGATAAGTGCATAAGGATTTATCTTTTTTTCATAACTGCTCTCTATACATGGGCTTTAGTGAGACTGCCATAATTAGACATATAATAAAGGAAAAGAAAAAGCAGCAGGATGATTCAGCTTCTACATTTTCAAGGAACTGTTCCTGCACATAAATCTAGAATTATGAAATCTCCCTTGCATAAAGACAGTCAAAGTAACTGATTAATATGAGTGTCAGTGAACAACTGTTAGTTGGGTTGTCTTATTTCTCTAAATTCTTATTCTTTTCATTATGAACCTTTGCTTGCTTAATGCCAGATGCTCTCTCTTGATTTTTTCAATTTTATATTATAGCATCACATACAGTTTATAAACTGTATTGGATAACTTTTTTACACTTTTCTTGGAGAAGATTCTGTAACTCAAAGTGGTGTATTGGATATTCACAGTGCATTGCATCTCATCAGAATGTTGTACATCTAAAATGTTTTGAAACATTGCATCTGCAGCATAATCTTGGTACAGTAAAGCAATCCTTATGGATACATAGTACCTAAACAATTTGTACATTAAATGTTTCATCACTAATACAAGTTATAAACAGAATATATTCTTTATAAAATTACTTGTCAAAAAGGTAAAAGTAGTATTATCTTTATCCCCTTAAAAGCATGCGCTTTAGTTGTCTCAAAAACATACAAAAATCCTTACCAGTTATGAATATTTTACTTCGAACTTTTCAGCACTTTCCTACAATGACAAATCTATGTCTTCACTACATCTGAAATACGTATTTACTAATTCTTGTGTTGTCCCTATATTATTTCCTGGTTACAGGAGAGATCTATGTACAAAAGTTTCTTCAAGTGATACGTTTTGTTTACTAAATGTATTATGTAGGCTTTGTGGTCTTCAATCACCACGAACACAATTAACACATTTTCAAAAACAAACATCATTTGAGCCCATTTGGCACCAAAAGAAATGTAAACTGATTTAATTTGTGCCTGAAAAGGGCACTTCTAAAATTGCTGTGAATAGAATTATTGCGTATTATCACAGACTTGTAGCCCTGGTAGAACAGAAGGATAAACTTACATTAATATATATTTAGGTCAGAAAGAATCATCTTGTCAAGTCTGACTCTGTCAGAAATTTTCACCCATTTATAACTGTATTGAGCTCACTAATTTGTGCTCAGTTGAAGCGTGTTTTCCAGAGAAGCATGCAATCTCAATGAAGAAGTGAAGAAAAAAAATAAAAAACAGAATTTTCCTGGACAGTTTATTCCAATGCTTAAATGATCTTCCTGTTAAAAATGTATGCCTTACCTAAATAGAATTTGTTTGGCTTTAACTTCCAGGTCTTGATTTTTGTTTTGATCTTATCTGACAGGTAAGAGACCCTGCAACTTGATATTTACTCTTCCCAAGAATTTGCAGATTCTCATCAAGTCATCTTCTAAACTTATTTTGAATAAACAAAACAGATTAAGCTCTTTAACTCTTTCATTGTAGGGCTTTTTCTCCAGCTCTCAAATAGTTTTGATGTCACTTTTTCTTTTTATCTCTAAATGTTCAATCCTCGTTTTTGGTATGTGGCCACAAGAATGACATGTGGTAGTCCAGTACTGGTTCCACTAATGACATGAACAGAGTTAAAAACTTCTGTTTATGCTACCTAAATTCTTCCCTGTTTCTATCCTGTATTGTCTCTCTTTTCTGATCATACTGGGAGCTCATGCTCGGTTGGCTGTTTGCTATAATTCATAAGCCCTTTTCAGAGTAACTGCTTTTCATGACAGAGTCCTTGCATTCTCTGGATTTTCAAAGATTTTTGCAATGTAAAAATGGATGGTCTAGAAGACAGAATCATGGACCCCAGAACCTACTGTATGTTAACGCAATTTTTTTTCAAGCCAGATCTCCCACTGGCATAAATCAGCTATGGTTCACTTGGAACCGATGGGTGCCTGTACACGAGCCAGAAGGCTGCTCTGACACGCTATAATTAAAGTGCATTGGAGCAGATTCAATTAACTAAAGTCTTGTTTGATTAGCTTTGGATAAAGCGCCCCCGCCACCATTTGAAGTGTGGGGATGCTGATACATGAGGCGCTGCAGGTGCTTTAATTACAGGCTTATGGTCCTGCTCTAATTAAAGCCCACCCTCTGCCCCTCCCGACAGAACACTTGTAAAAATGCCCAATGGAACTAGTATAATTGAAAAATAGGCCTGGAAATAGTCTGAGATGTCATCTAGTATATCGAACTCAGTGGTACTCAACCTTTTGGCTCCATGGGCCACATGACTGGGGCAGAACCAGTCCCTGAGCTGGACTGAGTCCTTAACACCAAAAGGGGGCCTTGGGGCCCAGGCCTAGCCCCTCCTGCCCAAGTGGACCAGGAGTCCTGGCACTGCCCCTCCCACTGGCATTGCATCCCAGGGTCTCAGCACTCCCCTCCACCCCCAGAATTGGGCCCACTACTGCCCCTATGTGGCGGGCACTTTACTTTAAACTCAGTGTGCTTCCATGCCGAGTCCAGCATGTGCCCAGAAGAGGCATTACTTTAGTTGGACCTGTCTTGCCCTACCATCTGCCCCAAAGCTCATATGCAGCTGCTATCAGCAACTAGCAGGATTGAACCTCCAACCCTAGTGCAGCTGCTTGCAGATTCGTAGCTGCCTGCTCTGAGCAGTCCAGGCTCTGACGAAGCCCTTGCCACCTGTACCAGGGAGCCTAGGCTGCTCATGGCAGGCAGCCATGAGCTTGCAAGTGGCTGCAGCCAGGTCTGGAGCTGCTTGTTGCTGCTGATGGCTGCAGGTGCACCTCCAGGAACACAGTGGGGAAGGGGCCAGGGCATGGAGGCTGTGGGGGGCGGCCCCCCCTATGTAGCAACCACACACACAGGGGCAGAGCAGACCCCACTGGGACCCCTTCAGTGGCAACAGCAACTGAACAAGGGACATGGCCGAGGTCTGTGCTACCCTGCAGCAGTGGCCTGGCTCCCGGCTCAGCACAGTGGGAACAAAAGCAGGGGCAGAGGCAGGGGCTGGCAACACAGCTTAACTTGGGTATGGGAGGTGGATCTTCCTGGGACTGCCCAGTACAGGGACCCCTGCAGCACCACCCCCTCCCACAAGTACCTTCTCCAGGCACCACATAGGGTGACCACCTTTTCAAAATGGGGGCTTTGGGGCTCTCCGCCCTGCTGCCATTTCCATGGGAGCCAGATGCTCACCCCCTGCCAACCTGGCAGCAGCAGAGGGTTACAACTCTGTACCACTTCCCCTGCTGCTGCTGGGTGTACAGGGGTCACCTTGCCGTGGCGGCATGGCCAGCACAAGGCTCCCAGGGAAAGGCAGCATGGCGGGGAGCCCTGAGCCTGCAGCGGACAGTCTTCCTTCACCCCTGCCCCATTCACAAATTTGGGGAGAATGTGCCCACCCATGTTACCCTGAGACTGTGCACAGCTGTGGTGAGCTGGTCCCCCCCCCCCCAACCCTGACAAGCTGACTGTGGCATCATCCTGCTCCCACACCAGGCTCAATGCACCACCATGGCTAGGCAGTGCTCACAACCCCAGCCCTGCTGCATTCCCTCCCTCACTGTGGGGGCCTCAATCTGCAACTCCTGCCTCTCCTATGCCCTCTCCCCTCCCCACCCATAGAGAGGCTTCATGATAGGGAGTTGCTCTCCAGGCTGCCTGGCTGTATTCCCAACCACAAAAATGTGTGTGGGCCGGCACATGCAAATGAAACCCCCTGCGTCCCAGTCCTGGCAGTCCTTTGCACCCTGGAATGCTGCCAGACTGCAAGGAGAGACTTGCAGTTTTCCGCAGGGAATGGAAAACCCAGATCCCTGCAAAACACTCTAAATTCAGGACAAATGCTGTCCCACAGTTATGCAGCTTGGGACCGGGACCTGAGGTTCACATTCCAGGACTGTCACACCCAATTAGGAACGGGTGGTCACCCTAGCACCACAGCCAGGCCAAGGTCTGCTCTACCCTGTCCCCAAGAGACATGGATGGAGACAGCAGAGGCCATAGCTCCTGTGGCAGGGGAAACAGTGTGACCACATAGGCAAACAGGGGAAGCAGCGTGACCACGTAGGTGAGCTCACGCCAGGCAGGCCCTGCAGCCTCTCCCTGCCTTCCGCTCATGTCGGGCTTTTTGCCCTCTGATATATCCTCCACAAGAGGTCTATATTGAGCAGATTCTTTTTGGTATTGGGTGGTGGAATCGGAGCGTACTCCATCCACTCCATGCATTGACCTGGTATTACAGTGCTTCCAGGACCGGTGCAAAAAACCAAAACAAAAAAAAGCTTGCCAGGACAGTTTCCCTCTTGCTCCCCTGCTCTGCTTCTCCTCCTGCCCCTGTGGGGATGTCAGGCTTTGTGACAGGCAGCCCCTGGCAGTGGAGTGCAGCCCTGGCTCCTTCCCCATGGTGGTCCCAGAGCTGTGCACAGCAATGAGCTGACTGGGACTCTGGACCCTGGTGCAACCGCTTCCAGGTTTGCAGTTGCCTGTCACATTTGGCTGGGCTCTGGGCAACTGCTGCCTTTCACAGAGCCTGGGCTGTCTGCAGCAAGGCTTGCAGCCTACCTGCTGCAAGCAGCCCAGACTCTATGGCCAGCAGCTGCCCAGAGTCCAGGTGGATATGATGTGCCAAGCAAAACGGCCTTGAGTGGCATACTCTGGCACACATGCTAGGGGTTGCTGACCCCTGAGTTGATAGCTGATAGAACTGGGTTTGAGAAAAGTGCTGCTGAAGCACTGAATATATACAGATGCTGGGGAGCTGGGTTGAAGTAATATGCTTCCTCTTCTAGTAAAGCATATTCCCCCTCCCCCTCCCCCCATATCTGTCAGCAGTTTGAACAGCATAATTAGGAAATGTGCTTGTGTAATTAGACATTGCTAGTGTAGGTTGTGACTCTGAGTCCCTGTCTATAATATTGGGTGTGGGTTAGAAGTGGGCTCTCAGGTGTTAACGCAAAACGATTTTTGCCAAGCGTTCCAAGTTACAGCATTACCCGGACCAGACAGAAGTTCACTGCTGGTTCCAGGGGGAGGCGAATCTAGCTGGGGCTGGGAGCCTGCAGCCAGGTTCCCATAGTAAGGGCTCGCTGCCAGCACTGTTTTCACAATGGGATGGGGAAAAGGCAGCGGCTGGAGCTCATTCTTGGGGCTCCCCAGCTGATGCTGAAGCTTGGGGTGGGTGAATTTAAGTCTGTCACCTCAGGGGGCTGGAATACACCTGCCCCACCCTCCGGGGGGGGGGGGCTGAAAACCCCCCAGACTGAACTCCTTCTGCTCCCTTTCCCCACTCCCAGTCTGAAAACAGTTATAGGCTGGGAGCTCAGCAGACACAAGTTACAAAGGACGCTACATTTTGTAGCATCTTTATCTGATACCTCCTCATGCAAACAGGGGTCCAATTTTCACCCAACTGGCCATTTTTAAGGCATTCTGCAGCCACGCACTTGTGTTTGGTCACAGCTATAAGCTGCTCTCCGTGGTTAGCTCAGGCAAAAACTGTCACTCCTGTGCGCACCCTCTGGGACCTGTTTGGAGGAGGTTCACAATTTATGTGAAGTTCCCCACACCTCAGTTCAGACTAGTGCACAACAGCCCTCTGAGTAATGGAGAAAAAAAAGCTTCAGGAATGGGGTTAAGCCCCTGGCACTTGTAAACGTTTTTACAACTTCATCCCACTGCTTTTTAGCCTGGCTGAAGGGCCTGGCATCTTCCCTCCTGAGGTCTGGCTGCCAGGGGTTGGCAAGACTTCATTTGCTGCTCAACAAGCAAAATCACCCCAGGGAAATGCCTTTTAAGCTGGCTGGGAGGGCCGGGGAAAGGAGCCCTCTTCTTGCTATCCCCGATTTGAAACGCGAATGAGAAACGCTCCCTAGTTTTGTCCTTCCTGGCTGGCCATAGCACAGAGCTCACCCAGCCGCCTGCGCCCGTTGCCATGGTCACACTTCCTGTTTGAGACGCGAGGAGCTGCGCTCTGGTAGGGCTCTGAGCCGCGGCCGCCAAGCGCGCGAGCGGTGGGGTCAGGACTGCCGCGGGGAGTCTCCGGACAGGCCGGGACTCGGCTCGGGTCTCACAGCAGCCGCCGGAGGAAAAGCGCTTCGTCCGCGCTGCGAGAACTGCTCGGCGACACCCTCCTGGCTGCGGGAGGCGGGAGAACTACAACTCCCAACATGCCGCGCGCGCCGTGCCAGCAAGCTCCGCCCCGAGAGGGACCTTGGGCCTCCTACTGCAAGCGTGGGGAGGGGAGAGCCAATAGCAGCAAGGCCAGTGACGCTTTAGGTCTCCGCAGTCGTAACTCCTCCGCGTATGCGCAGATCACGCTGTGCTTTCGGCGCTAGGAGCTGTTTAGCGACGTCATTTTATGCAATGCCTCGTGGCCTTCCCCGGTGCGACGGACAGTTAGGGCCGGTTTACCGTATTTGCCCGACAGTTGGGGCCGGTTTTGACCGTATTGACCCAGGGCAAGATGTGTTGGAATTTAAGACGATCTCCCCTGCCATAAGACTGTGCACATGGAAAATTGGGTCTGCTATAATTTTCCATGGGTAGAGCAGAGGGGCCTCCTAAATCCTGGGGAAAGCTGTGGCAGGGGTTGAGCAGTGGCAGGGCTGGGGTCAGGTGGCCTCACCCTTGCCCCTCTCCCTTGTCCACCCCTGTGCCTCTTGCCACCCTGCCACCACCTGTATCTGCCCCCCTTGGCCCCAGGGTCTGCCCTTTGCTTTCTGACCTCCTGCTGCCTTCCCCTGCCAGCTGCTTGCTCGCTGTGCAGCTGCTTACCCTATGTGGTGGCTCGTGGTGGCCATTGGTCCTGTGTAACACTGGACTGTCCTCTTTTAAAACCCTTTATTGGGCCCCTGTCTGTTTCAGAATGAGGACTGGACTGCAAAAAAGTCCTGATTTTCAGTTAATTGGTGGAAATACCTGTCAATCACGTGTCCTTGGAATTCTATTGGTTGTGCCTAGCAGGAGGGCAGTGCCCAGCCAAAAGGAGCAGGGCTTCCAGCCAGGGAGGGACTCAGTTCCAGGAGTCAGTTCTTTATAATAATAGTTTTTACATTTTCATATTGCCATTTTATTATGGGCAGAGATGGAGGAGGATGAGGAAGAGGATGCAAGAATTGCAAAAGAAATAGAAATTGAGTTGAGCAGAATTAGTATTTCCTCCCTTGAAGCAGATGATTCTGACGCTGATTTATCATCAGAAGCCTCTAGTGTTGGTGAGAAAGTAAGTATAGAATGGAAATAGGGTGGCTAAAAGTAACATAACTTATGCCTGGCAAACTTGGGTTTTGCTGAGCCCTCTTCATGGAATGCTCGGGAGCACAGAACAAACATTGGAAAGTCTGGTTGATGAACGAGGTATTTCCTAACACTTATACCCTGGAGAAAAACTTCGTTAAAATGTATCCTACTCCTATTAACTTAGCTCCATGAAAACATAAACTGAAGTGATGGAGAACCCATGAAAAAAAGTTTATTTTAAAGAAATAACTATGAGCTGTGCAGGCAATCATTTTAAAAGGAATGTGCTTAAGCAAAACCATACGTTTTAAGAGAATGAGATGCAGTTAGAAGGGGTTGAGGGTATTCTCCTGAATTCATAGGGCACATTCAGGTGTGCGTGGACATTTGATTCCCCAGGGAGAAGTAGCGGCAGAGCATCTTGCACTGCCACTACTTGTCCCTGGGGAATGCCCGTACCGTGTGCATTTTGCTGTGCGGCAGGTGGCCCTGGGTGGAGTAGGGGAGGCTGGGGCCAGCACTGGACTGGACCCAGCAGCTTTACTTAGGGTCCTGGGGGCCTCCCGGGGCTGCAGGCAGGGCGATTCTTGCGTGAGGAGCCTGGGTGGCAGCGGGGCACAGCTCTGGGTGGCTCGACTCCACTTTTTAGCAGCTCCGGTTTTTTTCTTCCGTGGTTTTTTTTTGACCGCTGGATATTAAAAAAAACCATCGGAAAAAAAACACAGCATAGTGCATGCTTAAGCAGTGTGCCCTTGCAGCATGGAGAACACTGGAATGTGCGGCATGCACAACTACACTCATCTGGATGCCCATAAAGTCCAACTCTAGTAATGGTAACAGTCCTAAAACTGACTCGCTCCCCTCCTTTCTAAGGCTTTTCTAATAGTTGGGGGTGCTTTTAAATGAGCAAAACTAGTGGATTTCAGGACTGGTAATACTACAACACTGATAATTGTATGCATTTTATAATTTAAGCAACATTGTTTAGGAATCTGTCAGTACTGTTCAAATTTGCAGATGACACTAAGATTTGGGGAGAAGTGGGCACGCCAGAAGGGAGGAATAGGCTGCAATCAGACCTGGACAGGTTACAGGGGTGGGCAGATGAGAACAGGATGGATTTCAACACCGACAAGTGCAGGGTACTGCACCTGGGGAGGAAGAACCAGCAGCATACCTACAGGTTGGGGAACTCCCTTCTTGTCAGTGCAGAGGATCTTGGAGTCATTATTGATGCCAAAATGAACCTGGGCCAACACAATCAGGAAGGCCAACTGCACGTTTCATGCATCCACAGGTGCATCTCGAGCAGGTCCAAGGAGGTAATACTCCCCTTCTATGCGGCACTGGTCAGGCCGCAGCTGGAGTACTGTGTCCAGTTCTGGGCGCCGCACTTCAGGAGGGTTGTGGACAACATAGAGAGGGTCCAGAGGAGGGCCATCTGCATGATCAGGGGTCAGCAGGGTAGGTTCTATAAGGAAAGGCTAAGAGACCTGAACCTGTTCAGCTTCCCCAAGAGAAGGTTGAGGAAGGTCTAGTGGCCGTTTACGAATTAGTCAGGGGGAGACCAGCAGGCACTGGGAGAGTCCCTGTTCCCCCAAGCACTACCAAGAGTGATGAGAAATAACGGTCACAAGCTGACAGAGGGTAGATTCAGACTAGATATCAGGAGGCGCTACTTCACCGTCAGGGCAGCTAGGATCTGGAACCAACTTCCAAGAGAAGTGGTGATGGCTCGTACTCTCGGAGTCTTTAAAAGGAGGCTAGATAAACACCTTGCCGGAGTCATTTGACCCCATTACTCTTTCCTGCCGTGGCAGGGGGTTGGACTTGATGATTTGCTTAGGTTCCTTCTGACTGTACTGACTATGACTCTGAACACTGTCCTATTTGCAGCTCTGAAATTGGCCATTTTCAAGGCTTGTCATTTTCAAGACTTCTGATAATAACGCTTTGAAATTGCCTCATCTTCATTGTTTCTAGTTGAGTTAAATGAAACACAGTTTGCTAGAAGTAGATAATTACAGTTATTCACAAGAGTTCACAAGAGTATGCCTTTAAAATTAGATAAGGGGCTGAAACCAATTAGTTTATACAGGTAACCAACATACAGATAACCAGTGTTTGTTAAAATGTAAACAATAGGCAACAAATTGGGACCTGCATTGTGTTAATGAATGTGTGTATGCAGTATGCATGTAAGTGCTTACGTTTTCAAAGCAGTTAGCACTGCAGATGTTTGAATGGGCAAAAGTTACAATGCCAACCTAATGCAAATTAAACCACATATAGTAGAAACTTTCTTTATATTGTATTCTAGTGAATCTAAAATGTCTTTCAGAGAAGTCAGTTTCTCTGTAATAGAAATGCGACGAGTCTCATATTTACTACCTCCATATTTAGTAACTTTTCCTAACTCCTTTAATTCAGCATGGATCAAAAATAAAATGTTACTTTAAAAGATGCTAAAGGCCAAAGCAGGTTGTGGGAAGAAATGAACAAAAACTTAAAAATCCATTCCTTATCTGTTGGTAGGACCAGCTGTTAAAATCTGCATTTTAATGTGTGGAGGGGAAGAGCCTTTGAATTTTAATTCCTGAATATTAAGAATGTATAGTGTGGACAGACAGATGAATATGTAGCTTGCTTCAAATTGTTTGTATTTTAGGTTTCAGATGAATTACCAGAATCAGTTCTCTACTGTTTAAATGTTATAAAGAGCAGATGTCAAAATTCTGAAAAGCATATATTTCAAGACTTGGAAGATGAAGAAGCTACAAGTAAGCAGTGACTTGGAATTGTATACGTGCGGTGCCAGGCTGTTAGACCCAGTTATGTTTTTTGTTTCTTTGTTTGTTTTCAACATACATATATACCACTTGTAATTTCATAGAACCTGATTACACAGTGAAAAAAAAAGCAATGGCAGGGGTAGGCAGCCTTTTCTGACAGCAGGCTGGAATGACAAACCCTGGGTTGGAGGCAAGTGGGCTATCACTAGGACATTGCTGCTGCTTGTCTTCCTAGTGGCTGATAGCCCCTTGCTGCTGAAGCCCTATGTTTTGGGCCTGATCCAAAGGCTCTGTGAACCAGACTTGGCTTGCAGGCTATAGTTTTGTAGTGCCTGGGGTCAGAAGGGACCTAAACAGATCATCAGGTCCCTCTCCCTGCCCCAGGCAGGAACAAATGCAGGGTTATAACACCCCAGCTAAATATCTGTCCAGCTTTTTCCTGAAGACCCTCAAGGTAGGAGAGAGCAGCACCTCCCTTGGGAGTCTATTCCATAGCCTGGCAGCCCTAACTGTGAAGTGAAAAGGGCTTGTCTGGGATTTGAACCAAGGACCTCTTGCACCTGAACCAAGAATCATACTCCTAGACTAACAAACCATAGTGTGTTTTGGCAGTCCCTTATCTAGGGTGTGCTTTTGCACATGATCAGTTTTGTTGAAGTCAGTGGGGTCATCTATATGTGTGCTTTACTGTGGAGTTGACTAATTAGTCTACATGTGCATCATTATTAGGTCAGAGTAAAATAATTAACTCTGGTGTAGGATGGTACTGCCTGTCACAAGTACTGTCCTACCATGGAGTTATTTAGTGTGCCGCAATCCACATGTAGACACTGACTGGGGCTAGCTAGGTCACACAGGTACAGTGCAGGGTTGGCTGCTGGCTAGCCCCACACTGTAGCACTTTTGTGCCCCAGTCAGCCCCTTTGCATCATGTTGAGCTAGGGTGGAACAGCTCTGGGCTGGAAGGCTGATCCCGTGGGTCCCTTGCCAGCCGGGGCTGCACCGCTGGCTTAGTGTGCTGAGTCTTGGGTGCACTTGTAAATGCTGCACCTGGGAGCAATAAACTCTGGTGCAAACTCTGGCACCTTAATTTCACATGTGGATGTGCCCAGTAAGATATACAGTAGATCCAAGGGCCTTTGTGTCTGTTATGCTCTTTCCATGAAAGAAAATTCTTGGCCATCTTGAGACATATATTTTGTAGGATTAAACATGTGGAAGATAAAATCTTTAAGTACAAAAATGACTGCAATCCTTGTGTAGTAGTGCCTGACCTACTTCAAAATGACAAGTTTGGAACATACAACACCTGAAAGGTGTGACCATATAAAAACTTAGTGTAAAGTAATGGAAGGTACGAGGGGACAGTCTTCAGTTTTATTTACCTTGAAGAAAGAGCGTACACACAGGCAGATTCTTCAGAGTTACAGATGCACAGTATCTCCTTTTAAACTGTTGGTGTACCTATGGTCTTTGTCCTTAAATAACCCTAAACGGTTGAGACTCATGATTTCATCTTTGTTATCTTTAGAGTTCTTGTGCTTTTTATACCCATTAATGCTGTCTTGGTGAATACAGCTAGATATTTTTTATTTATCTGGGTACCAAGGACAAGTTTTTTTCTGCCCATTGCGTAAAGAGAATTTTAAATATAGTTTATATAAGCTTTTACTTATTTGTGCTGTTGTTTAGAAAAGCTTCAGTTTCTCATAGATTTGATTCTATACAAGTTATCATACTAAAATATAACACATTTTCAGTGTTAAGATCTATGTTCGTTGTGGAGTGTTGCCATAGATTTCTTGTACTTCAATATTTATTTATTTGAATTTTATGGAACCAGCTTTTTTAGCTTTAACAGTTCCATTACTGAGTGCTGGCACTACTTCTCAGAAAAAAAAGATCTTCACTGAGGTAAATAATCTTTTCTTTCTTTTAAAAAAAAGAAAGAAAGAAATTCTTAGGTATTTAAGGAGTGAGAATGGAAAACTAACATTCAGAAGAATTAGTGTACTCAGAAGTAATCTTCTCCAGCTGTTCTGAATGATATATTTTTTTCCTCTTCAGGTGATCTCTATGGAGCAGTTTCTAATTGTGCTGCAGATAACTTGGCCGAGTTGGCTTCTGAGTATAATGAAGATCTAGAAATGTTAAAAATAAAGGTAATCTCTAATTGAAACAATCTTTACAGTGAAGGAAATCTCACCGTAATGTAGATCACCAGTTGCTTATAAGGGTCTCAGTCCTGCAAAGATTTAAATACATGTATAATTTTACATGGTATGAATTGTCATCATTACCTGTGCTGCATAAGGTTAAATATGTGTATGTTTTGTTTTTACAAGATTTAGTACCTGGTTGTAAGTCAGTCAGCATATTTACATGTGCTTTTTAATGCACAGTAGCCTATTCTATTGCCCATTAAGCGTCACTTTAAAAATGTGCGCTTTTGGTACTGTGCATTAGGGCAGGCTAACGTGCATTTGTTTAGTACCTCACATTGGAGGTACTAAATTTAATGCACATTAGGACAAGCAAATTCTTGCATGTATAGATGCACCCAGTAGGATTTAGTATGTAGATTATGAAGTTCTAAAATTTGGAATAAACGGTGGAATTGTTTAGTCTGCAGGCAGAATGTCATTTCAATAATAGTATGATATTTTTATGTGATAGATGAGGGACTTTTGGTGGTATCTTTAATTCTTTGTTGGGAGAGATATTAGATAAGATTTTGGGTACGCAGTGCCATTCTTCACATCTGGGAAAGAAGCAGGTACAACATAAGCTAAATAAACAGAAACCACTGGGCATTTTTACATGTGCGATGCTTGCAGTTGTATAAGCGGCAAAATGCACATCAGTGCTGAGAAAATGCCAGCAGCGCACTTTTGAACTAAAACGCTTCAGAGGTGCTTTAGTTCAGAAGCACACTGCCACCATTTTCTGTGTACTGATGCACATTTCACCCATTATACAGCTGCATGCGGTGCAGTTCACATCAGCTTGCATGCGGAGCAGACTTGATCAATCGAGTTTGCTCCGAAGCGGCAGACCTCCAGCACATTGTGGGACAAAAAGGTATATGTATAAATGCCCATTGTTTTTTCTGTTAACTCAATTTGTAAATAAATGCATTTACTTAAAAGGAGTTGAGTGATCCTGCTGTAAAATAGGAGCAAAGAGAAGTCATTAGAAGTAGCTTTGAAGCAAAAGACATACAGTTTGACTGTACCTGCTTCTTTCTGATCCTGAATAAAGGCACCCTGAACCCAAAAACCTGTCTAACTTCTCACCCAACTATACAAATAGTTTAGTAAAATGTATTACCAAAAAATCCT
This sequence comes from Crocodylus porosus, assembly GCF_001723895.1. NCBI lineage: Eukaryota > Metazoa > Chordata > Crocodylia > Crocodylidae > Crocodylus > Crocodylus porosus. Next base: position 68,489,114 of record NW_017728931.1, on the reverse strand, counting down.
TGCATCTTGTGTATTTCCTGGACTTTGCAGCTACAATACCACCCCTATTGTAATATTTTTATAGCATTCATCTTTAATCTTATCCTTCTGCAGATTCCTTTTAGTTATTATGATTGGGATTTAGTAATATATTCACTTGCTAAAAAGGTTCTGTTATCTCATGAAACATGTTAAAAGAATTATATCTGCAATTTTTTAAAGGAGATACCTGGAGTTGAAGGCCTGAATTGAAATTCAGTGGGATTTAGGTGCCTAATTTTTTTCCATGGCTTGGAAAACCATAATCTGCATTTAAAAACACTTCTATTTTATATATTATCTATTTGCAATCATCCTTTTTTAATACCGAGTATTGTATAGTAACATGATTTCTAATCCTTAAGATCACTTTCTTTTGGCATTCCTGTTTGTGACACAACACTTACCATATTTACTTGATCTGAAGATGAAGTTCACTAATTTAACATGGGGGGAAAAAGCCCCTTCTCTTGGAATCAAGTACAGCTGCTGCAACTACGACTGTGACTGCAGTGCAGCTGCAGCTGTGGCCCCAACCCTGGATCAGAGCCACAGTTGCAGTCATTGCCTGTCCCCCTTACGTATATGAAATAAGAATGTTATTTTCTTTATGTGGAGCAGTTCCTAAAGTCATAATGTTTTTGTGCTTTCTGAGATGCTGACGTTTGACTGGAAAAATGGGGGGAGGGGGAAGTTTGTGGCACAAATCAATTAAAGTACATATGTTCTATTGAATAGAAGGATGCAACTTTCTTCCTTCCTTCTTTCTGCTGAAGACACTCCTGAAACAGAAAGATACTATCTTTTTTCCGTATTGTTTTTCTCTCTCTGCTGCTACAATGTGTGTCTTCTGTTCAGGACGTCTCATTTTTAACCTATCAATTGCCACTAGTAGCATAACCAGAGGGGGCAAGCGGGACACCAGCCCCAGGTGCCTACTGTGAGGAGACCCCCTCTCTACAGGAGTCTGTCATGGCAAGGGCAGCCCTCTGAAGACCCTACTTGGCCCTGGAAGTCCTGTGCAATCATATAACCTGTAGTATATCTGAGGAGTTGGTGGGCATGGGGGAATGGAATGATGTGCCCCCCTGGAGGCTTTGTTATGGGCAACAGCCCTGCTCCCAGAGGCTGAGGGTGAATGGGGTACCAGGGGCCACCTATGAGGAACCTGTGCCATTTTCTGCCTCAGCAGCAGCACAAGCTTATGCTGTTATAGCAGCAGCAGGCAGCAGCAGGCAAAGCTGACACTGTCATTCAAGGGAAGAGAGCAGAGAGCCCTAGTAGGTAAAAATTCTCTTCTTTTTTCTCCTGCATGCTCCCTCACTCTCCAGTGGTCAGCATTCCCCCACTTCCTACCCTAGGCACTTAAAAAAGGTTGTTGTGCCTCTGATTGCCACTAGCTTGAACAGGTTCACTTGCCTTTGTCAGCAGAAAGTGAGAGGGAGCATTAAACACTAGGACAGATGGGATTTTGGTTGGATTTTGTGTTTGCATGTTTTGAAGAAATAAACAGGATTCCTCTGTAGCCTGCATTTTCCAAACCCTGATTGCTCAGAGTGGAGTATAGAGCTTGTGCTAATGTTGCCAGAATTGACCAACAATAAGACTGATGGTATTCTGTAAGTGTCGGAGTGCTAGCTGATACACAAAAAGATAGCCTCTACCTCAAAAAGTTACAATTTGAAGTGTTCTGCTTACACATTTTAATAGCTTCACTTTTTTTCTGCCATGACTATGTTTGGATTTATTAGGTATTGTGTGAAATAGAGAACGAGGAATTACAGGCTAGTGCAAATCCAAACATTCCCATTCAGCCCACCAGTGAAGATGTTCCTTGCGGTATGATCACTGATGAACATTCTTTTACAGGTAAACAAACTTGATTGTTTATTTAGTTGTGCTGTTGTTTAATACAGTCCTAGTTTTTTAGAAATAATTCTTCTGCTCTGGTATATGGTGAATAAGAGTGAATCATCTGAACCATTCCCAATGAATGGCCAAACTCTCCAGGCAGTGACAAGTTCACCTATCTTGGCAGTACAGTGTCACATGCAGTTCACATCAGTGATGAAACCAATGCCAGAATTGCCAAAGCAAATGTAGCCTTTAGCAGACTATATACAACTATGTAGGAGTACAGAGGCATCAGTCTACGAACAAAACAAGGTCTACAAAGCCATTGTGTTGCCTGTCCTGATGTATGCATGTGAAATCTGGACAGTGTACAGATGCCGCGGTATGTGGCTGAACCACTTTCACATGGGGTGTCTGAGGAAACCGATGAGACAAGGTCCCAGACACTGAGGTTCTCACATGGGCAGGTATTTCAAGCATCTACATTCTCTTGATAAAATCACAGATGGGATGGGCAGGCCATGTTGCCAGGATGTCAGATGAGTGACTGCCAAAGAAGATCTACAGTGAACTAAAGGAGGGAAAGCACACTTAAGAAGGCCAAAAGAAACGTTTCAGGGACTCCCTCAAGTCATCCTTGAAACGTTTCTGGATTGACCTGAAGTCTTAGGAAGATCTCGCTCATGATTGTTCCACCTGGGAAAGCCTCATCCGTACTGGATCTAAAGTTTGAGTGGAGGAGAACTGCTGAGGCAGAGCAGAAGTGCAAGCAGTGTAAAGCTAACAACAGCACACATCATCCGCTGTTGATCACGCAACCCAAAGCGGCATCTCTTGCTCAGTGTGCCACAGACAATTCAAAGCACAAATTAGCCCAGTCAGCCACTCGTGCTCACAGAAACCAAACCAACCAGTGATGTCATAGTTATCTTGAAATTCAAAGGGCAAACAACATAGCTTGCCCTCCTGCAAACATAATGTAGGGTTGCTACAAATAGTTCCAAACAGGTTCTTTTGCCAGCCCCAATGTGACTGTGGCAGGACCAGTGGTTGGAGTTGATGGACCTCTCTCTACTAAGGTTTTTTTGTGTAGTGTTCCTTTTTATACATAGTCCATGATAGACTGCTGTAACTTACAGAAAGAAGCCTGCTGTGCCACCCACGTTAGCCTGATAGCCTGAGTCTTACAACAAGCCTGCTTCTCTTAGGGCTGTAAACTGTAGGCAACCAACACAAAGTCTTGTCCATTGTGGTTTCTTTTCAATACATCATTAATATTTTATGCTTTTAAATTGACATTTATTATGAACTCATACTTTTTCTTAAATTTCTTGTAGATGATGGTGACATGACCTTTAGCTTTACTTACCATGAAGTGGAAAAGAAATGTAGACAAGAATTTGAGCTTTGGGAAAAAAGACAAAAAGTGCTAGAAAATGAAAAAATGGAAAGGCTGAGAGCTGAAAAGGAAACAGAGGAAAAACAAAATGAAGAAAAAAATGAAAGGAGACAACGGTGCTTGGAGGAATTTGCATCTGAGAGGATGAAGTTAGAGATGCTTAATATGGTAATGTTTAAACAACGGTATCTAAAGTACATATATCCTCTCATAGAGAATACTTAAATACAGAACCAAAGTTAAAAACAGTGTATTACCCTCTCTACCTAACCTTCACTTACGTATGAGGCCAGAGTGAGGTACTACTAGAATAGATTATACTGGTCTTCATGGTCTTCATGTACCATGATGCACATTATATCTTATTCCTGGTTTGTCTTGAGAGACAGATTCTGTTAACAATGCAACTATTAAATCATCATCTTTGTGCTTTGTTGTTCTTCTATAATAGACATAGTTGGTACCAATTAAAATCCTTGGAATCAAGTGTCATCTGTAAATGCTTTGTAAATATGGTCGACTCAATTTCAAGTTAATCTAAGTAACTTTTTTCTTTACGACTGACGTTAATTTGTTGACAATTGCATGACATGATTTTTTTCTGGTAGCAACTTTCACACTTTCTTCAGGTTTGGTATAACTATGACTTTTAATCTGTTATCCATTACTTCTTCTTCCCACAGCTTCTGTGTCTGTTTTTCAATGAAGGGGCGCTCAACCCCCAACCTGTGGCCTTGTGTCATCTAGCCCATGGGGCACCACTCCCCACCGCCAAATTTCCAGACCCATGAGGAGCCCTGAGCCCTGCATACTGGATCTGGCACACAATCCCAGCATGCAGGATTGGGTGGGGGTGGCACTGGAACTTAGGGCTGAAGCCCAGCACACAGGGGCCGGGAGGGGGAGACCCTGTACCTCAGGACCCAGTACCTGTACGGGGGGCTGGGAAAGGATAATGCCAGGTCCCTGGGACCCAATCTAGCATGCTGGAGTAGGAGGGGCATGATAAAGTGGAAGGGAGCATTGCTGGGCCCCACGGTCCAATCCCGGTGGGGGCAGTTCCATCTGGCCTATGGACTGGCCCCACCCACTCATCTAACCCAGAGGGCCAAAATTGTTGAGCACCACTGCTTCAGCTGTTACAGTGTCAGTTTCTGCAGCTGTTTCATTTTTAATTGCTTCACTTCTAAAGATAGTTCAGTGATGATACAGAACATCTGGTAAGATAGAATGGATGTATCTAGCACACCTGGAATGCTTGCATCTGGAGGGACTGCTCCTTACTTTGTAAAAATGTTTCTTTCATATTTCCAGAACCTCTTTTGGCTTTTGCCTTCGGTTCATTGGCTTTTTCCATTTTTATTTTTGGTCCACTTCAGATTTACTTCCGCATGTTTTCATCTGTTCCTTACCTGATAGCTCAGGGGGGAGGAATTATTTTGGCTGGAGGGCCACTTAACAAGTTTTGATGAGCTGTCAAGGGCTGCCCCTTGATAGGTGCCCTCCCCCCTGGTCACCATCTCGGGACTGGAAGTCCTGCCTCCCCTCCCCCCAACGATGTGTGGGGGGGGTATGGAGTTTGCGGGGGATTGTGTGTGGGTATGTATGGGGTGTGGGTGGGTATGGGGGGTTTGTGGGGGTGTGCTTGTGGGGATGTGTGGG
>NW_017728931.1:68453332-68484081 GCF_001723895.1 Crocodylus porosus | reverse complement strand
TGGGGTGTGTGGGGGGTGTGTGTGCATAGGAGTGAGCAGGGCTTCCCAGAGGTGAATGGGTATGTGTGTAGGGGGTGTGGGGTTTGTGGGGGCATGTGGGGGAGCGTGTGAGTGGATGCGGTATTTGTGGGATGTGTGATTGTGTGTGGGAGAGGGTGTGGTTATGGGGTGTGTGGGGGCAGTTTGTGGGTGTTGTGGGATGTCCAGGGGAGCTCCTGACATGGGCATCCACCCCTGTCCCACAACATCCTAGAGCTTGCAAACCCTGCGGTGCCTTCCCATCACCACCAGTAGTGCACAACCCCTACCCTGCCCCGTACCTGCTGTGGACTCACCCAGCAGGAGTGGATTAGTCAGAACCTGGCTACAGCCCTGACCCAGCGCACCTTGTGCCTGGTCTGGATTTGCTTGCTTACGCTGAACAGCAGCAGCAGCAGCAGCAGCAGCAGCAGTGCTGGCCAGGTGAAAAATATTGCTCAGCACAAGGGAAAAGCTGCCCCTCCCACTCGCTGCTTCCCTGCACTCCCTGCTGCAGCCACCCGGGGCCCATGCTGGGTTGCCCTGCAGCTCCACCACTGTCACTGCCACCTCTAGGCTGCCCCACAGGGCAGAGGAGCCGTAGGGCAGCCTGGCGCAGGCTCTGAGCAGCTGTAACAAGGCAGCAATGAGGGGGAGGAGCTATTTTCCCCTGCACTGAGCAACAATTTCTGCCCAGCTGACACTCCTGCTGCTGCTGTTACATGAGCAGTTAAGTCTAGAGCAGGTGCAGGCCATGCCGGGTCAGGGCATGGGTCCCCACTGGACCACAGGGCCGGGGCTAATGGCTGTGACAGATGGAAGAAGCTGTCGCCACTTGGTGTGCCTAGAAAGGTAGTCTAGCTGCAGAGCCGCCCCAGCCCCACTGTGTGCCCATGGAGCAGCAGGACACACCACTACCTGACAGTGCCTGGGCCAGGCAGGACTAAGGGACCAGCTGTGGACTGGACAAAGCCCCTCTGGCCAGCCCGCAAGCTGTATTTTTCCCCCACCCCATGATAGCTTTTCTACTTGTTAAGTTTATTCTTTCCAAAACTGTGCTTGTCCAGTCTTCATGATGTCTTGACTGCTATGTGTATGGTTTGTACTTTTCCTGCAGTCAGAACTTGTTTACACTGTTTATAATTTATATTACACAGCGGGGCTGGGGTGGCTCCGCAGGGCAGCCCAGCATGGGCTCCGGGTGGCTGCAGCAGGGAGCGCAGGGCAGCAGTGAGGAGTATTTCCACATCCTCCTCACTTGTTTGCACATTTCAATAATTTCCTCCATTGTGTTTTTTAAATTACTTCCCTACATATTTTATATTCGATCTTTTTAAAGGTTTCTATATCATTGCCATCTAAGGTTTTAAAGAGGAAGCATCACTTTGTATGCCCCCTTCATAGAGCTTATTAAAATCAAATTTGGCTCCAGCTATGTTCATCTTTTTCTTGGGCATTAGCTTAATCGTTGCCATAAATAATTACAATCATGTCTATATTTGGCATTTCTATAACATTTCTTATTTGCTTACCATGTTCACATCACCCTTTACATTCTTGTCTCCAGGCGTCAGAATTATACTGTATTTTGGAGGCAAGTCCATTATGTTATCTAATTGTTAGATAAAATGTGTTTTCTACCTCTCTTGCTGCTTTGACAGGTGTATAATATCAAATTATATACCTGTTATACTTAATTTACTGTAGGCAGAATGAGCCTTATGACAACTGCTGGGCATAGGTGTTCTTTGTAGGTAACAGTCCTCATTGTGGGTAACACAGCTGTTCTTTGTGAGTAACAGTTCTCTTCTACATCCCACCTTTGTGCTTCATTTTTCTACTTCATCCTTAATAAAAGAAAGCATAGCTTCTCAGTGTCTTATTTCCTGTGGGCTTCCACTGCATCTTCTGGACAGTGGCAAAGGAAATTTGTCACTTTACCACCTTTGCTACTTGTTCAGTTTTGTTTGGAGCAAATAGAGTTCTGAGATTACAGAGTATAATACGCTTAACTCTTGTTCAAAAGCCGTGACCAGTTTTCTTTGCTAGGCCTGAATCAAAATCCTTATAAATCATTTTAATCTTGTCCAGTTGATGTAACCAATGAATTCAGGATGCCATAACTTGTTGGGTCAGTTTTTCTTATCTGGCTAATTGGAATGCTATGTCATAGCCAGCTGGACCACTAAGAAGAATTATTAGCCTTCCTCCTTGTGCACCAAGGCTAACATGCTGGGACTGTTAAGATTTGAAATTGGAGACTTTCCTGAATGGACTGTGTGAAGTATACTGGAATTTGAAATTAGAGTTTTCCTTATTTTAAATCTTCTCTGAAAAGGCTTAAATGAGCTCAGTTTCTTTATAATAAAATTGATGCGAGAGAGAGTTGGTGCATGGCACTTAGGGAGAACATGCCTCAGTGCTGTTTTATCCCAGTGTAGCACCTAGAGAGATTTTATTGTCAATAACTTAAATTCTGCAGGCTAAGATATCATTTTTCTGGGTTAAAGTACCCAGATGCTGAACCTAGTTGAGCATCTTTGAGTAAATGACCATACAGACAATCTGAGTCTCCACTCTTTGTTTTCCTGATTTAACCAAATAAGCCTCTTAGTGTAATTCAAATTCTGACATAAATAAACAGATACATGGGATGAGCTTTTTTCTCTCTTTTCTTAGAGAGAATCTGCTATGATGTTAGTTACGTATAATTGAATGTTAAAATGATAAATTTTTGCTTACTACACAGGAACAACAAGCTAGGATGGAAGCTGAGCTACTGAAAGAAAATGAAGTTTGGGGAGTGAAGTGTAGGCAACATGAGGTAATATGCAGGCATGAAGTTTTCTCCAAAAGAAAGTTACTGTTCATGTGAATGAAATGTTTATTCTTATCTAGGAGAACATAGTGTAGCTGATTGATTGTTACTGTGTGTATTAGGAAACTGTCCCTGTGTAGGTATGAGGAATGGGGAATGTTAGGTTTGTAATGCCAGTCTGTATCTTCTCAAAGGTGTCAAGTCCATTTTAGCTATTCAGGCTTTTCCTATTTTCTGTTGTCCAAAGGTTGGTAGCACAGGCCTAAAAGTAAGTGGTTATACCATTGAAAAGTAATTGTACTAAATATGGTAGCTCTTATTGAAGAGAACTGTTGTATTGGGGCAGGTTGCCTTAGCAGTGATGTTACTTAGAAGATATCTAAGTACATGACAAGGGTTAGTAAAGTGAAGGAAGTGATATCCTAGGGACTAAAAAGTTATAAAAGGAGCAGGGACTGAGCAATGTGTCCTTCCCTTGTCCACATTCGGCAGCTCAAGCCAAGTGGCATCTGCCTGCACCAAGAGCTTGGTGAGGTGGAGGAAAACATTGTCTGCCTGCCTTCACGTAGATGGATCCCCAACTAGAGATCGGGTATCGTGTTAAGAGAGTCATTTTGTTCTAATGGTATGTAACCTCTTGTGTTATTTTTAAATAAACTGTGATGGCATGAGAGGATTTGTGCAAAGCCTTTCTGTATTTATATGTGTGTGGGCTTTGTGTGTGCATGCCTTCTGACAAGTTAGACTGTAAACCAGAGTGCACACACTTTTAGTAAGATTCGGGGAGATCAGTAGTTTAAGTTGTGGTGCGAGCATGATAGGTCTTGGCTGGACTGAGTGGGGACGAGTAATTGATCTGTGAATAACAACTGTCTGGCTAGGGTGCTAGAAAGAAAGTACATGAAAGTGCCTGGACTGAAACTCTAGAGGGTGATGGAACTACAGTGAGTGGCCAACAGGGAACGTTCATCCAGATTACATCATAGTGGTTTAGAAAAACGTGAAATTTGTTACTTAGAGCTCTTTGTAAAAGTTGGATCTGGCTGAGCAGGCCACTTTTTTTTCTGCAGCTGCAAACAGCTTTCAGCTCTACACCCAAATAAAGATTTAGCCAACTTTTAAAGTAAGAGGACTCCGCTATAAGAGTAGTAGGCTAACCTACTAGGAGACAAAATAAAATCAGATTAGCAGAATGTAAAATATAATTATTATTCAGAAAGGATAGCCACATAATTTCTTAATAATAAATCTGTACCAATCTTTCTTTTTATTACACTTGGATCTCAGGTATATTTTCAGTATATCATTTCCTGAAAATGCATTTCAATTGTTCTTTTGGATTAGGAATTCATCAAAAGATTACAACTGCAAATGGAAAAGGAGAAAAGTATCTTTGAAGAGCAGCAAGCAAAAGAAAGACAGCACTTAGCAAAGCAGCAGCATACAGCAGCTGTGAAAATACAAGCCAAAATGAAAGCATTTTTAGCGTACAGAAAATATGCACCCATCCTAAAAGAAAGGAAAGCAGAAATTAAAAGGAGGAAGGAGCTTAAAGAAAAAATGGAGAAGGAAATGAAAGAAAAGGAAGAAAAATTACGACGGCGAATGGAGGAAAAGAAGGGGGAAAAAGAACAGGAGAGAAAGAGACAAGAAGAAATAGAAAGACAGAACTTTATGGAACAAGAGAAGAGGCGTGAAGAATATGAAAAGAAGAAAGTAAGTCTGAAGTTTGAAAGAGAAAAACAGCTTCAATTAAGACAGCAAGAATCAATAAAATTGGAAGTGAGAATAACCAGGGACAAGACGGCTGAAAATAGAGAAAAAGTTGCACGCAATAGAGAGGAGGAAAAAGAGAGAGAAAAGATAAAAGAAATAAGAGAAGAGGAAAAGGATCAGAAAAAACAGATACAGGAAATAGTTGAAGATAAAGCTATTAAAAAGATACGAGACGTAAGTAATATGGAGATTCCAAAAGAGAGAAAACTGACATCACCAAAACCTAGGAGGAAAGAACAATCTTCTGAAACAAATATTGAAAACTTAGATGAGAATTCAATGGTACACGTAGAAAAAAGTTACTCGCAAACTATATATATTGATAAAAATGAAATTGCAAATACTCTGGATTGTGTTCCTGTTGACCTTTCTGATGTTAATGTAATAGGAAATAAGGAAAACAGTATACTCAGCAGTCAGTGTAATGTGAAGTCTTATCCAGATACTGAGAAAATAGAACACAAAGTGCAGTCTTTTAATTTTGAAGTAATTAAAACATCAGATGCAATGGGAGAAATACAGGTGGAAGTCACTGAAAATGTGGATAAAAGTAATAAGAGCAATGAGTATTCTGAGAGGTCATTAACGTTTTATGATGATATTGAAAAGAAGAGACTAACATGGATGAAGACGTGTAAACCATGGTCTAAAATTTGTAGGGAAAACCAGAAAAAGAAAGAAGTTAAAATAAGTCGGCCAAGAAAAAGCACAGCTAATTCAATGTCTCCATTAAGTATAGAAATGATCATTCAGAGTGGTCCGTGGAGTGCACTCCAACAGGTAACTATAATATAGTGATTCTCAGATAGAGTAAGAAAACTGACTGGTAATTTGAGGTGGGATTCAAAAGGTTTCATCATTAGTTTAATAAAATTAGTTTTCCCATTGACTGCTGAGGGAGAGGAGAATAGTGGTATTGGTGAATGCTTTAGAAATCTTGCCCAGGTACGTTATTTTATGGTTCCAGCTACTGAATTACACTAGGTTACAGGTAAAAGTGCATAGGTAGCTTCCTCACATTAGTTTTACCCTTACCAACAGCTTAATTGCAACAAGGAAATTTTGTGATTGGGATAAAAATGATTAACCTGCCCCTCCGCCAGTATTTCTCACTCAGGATATTGTCCATTTTATGAAAATGATTCAGAATCCTTGCTTTGTAATAGTCAACTCTACTGCAAAAGAGTCAAATACTGTTTATACTGAATTTTGTTGGGTAGCAAGGCTACATGATCGTTGGTAGAAATAATATATACAAATTTAATTTTTGGTATTTTTTCATATGCAGGATGTAAACAAACGCTTAATTTGTTATTATGTCAAGAAAATCAGAGAATCTTCCATGTGTCAGGTATCCAGGTTGTAGCCATATTGGTCTAGTGGAAAAGGCAATCAGGGCTTGTGGTAGGGTGATATCTTTTTTTAGACCAACAAGATTTTTACAAAAACATGAAAATATCGAATTTTAGCTAATTTTCAAAATGAAATCTTTATAATTTTCCAAGGAGGAAGCAACTTTGACCACCTGAAACCTGAGATACTGCTTCTGTCTTTGTTCAAGGTAATTTCACAGAGCCTCACAAGATCTACATAATCACAGAGCCTCACAAGATCTGAGCAACTCCTTACCAGCTAAGAACTGCCTGCCCAGAGGAGTTTTCCATTTATTGACTTCTCTGGGAAATCCTGTGAAATATGAACTTTTATTTCTACCCAGGAGAACTTTTACAAACTTTTCTCCGATCCCTGATGAAGGGTGTTTGTGCCCGAAAGCTTTTTTTTTGCCAAAAATCTTGGTTTAATAAAAGATATCACCTCTACCAAAAGCCCAGCTTGTCTTTTCCAAGATACATTTCACTTCTGTTTTGAGAAGTTTATTTACTCCATGTGATTTCCTAAATGAGAGAAAATCCATATTAGGATTTGTTTTGCTGCAACATTAATTTCCCATATGTTCACAAGTGCTGTCACAGGTAGAGCAAAACTCATATGTAAAATGGACCTCAGAATGAGACTTGGTTCCTTTTTTGAAGTGTTACTTTTTCTTCTTCACTGACAGTTATAAAGCAAACCAATCATTTTCAGACTTTTTATGTGGAGGTAGTGTGATGAATTTTTTTTTGAAGACAGTAACATTCCATAGCTCTTTTTTTTAAAGGAGTAAATTAATGTGCCTATAGAACTTTCAGAATATTTGCCATAGTCCTTTGATTATATAGAAATGTAAATAAAAAGCTTTCATAGATTAAAAAAATATGAATTCAATCATATGTATACATTTTTCACTTACTGTATGTAGGTCACGACACTTACACTTCAAGATTTGCCTGGGTGTAGCCTCTCTACGTTGTCCGAATGCACAAATCTTCAGTTATTGACCCTTAGGCGATGTGGGATAACTGCACTGGAAGGACTAAGTAACTGCAAAGACCTCAAGTATATTAATGTGGAGGTATCAAACAAATTTTAATTTATATATGGAGGTGGGGCAAAAATGCAACTTCTGCCATTTACTATTTTATGGAATTAAATATATGTTAGTCTTTATGCACTAGGAACTTTTTACTAGTGAATGTTGTATTAACAAAGCAGTCCTAGCACGAGCACAGCTATATGAACGGAACTGCGCTCTGCCCAGTTCTGGTAAAACCACCATCCACAAGTGAATGAAGATACGCTTCTAAAAGTGCAGATTATTTCTAAGCGCAGATACAATCGCATGTATTCTAGGAACTTCTACCAGTATACCTATGTCAGTCAAAGATAGTGCCTCATAATAGACCTGAACAACATAACTGTGCTGTCTATCTGTGATATAGATCAAATCTAAATGTATTACACCTAGGTCAAGGGTTTCAAAAGTAGGTACGTAATGTTAAGGTCAAAAGTACATATTTAGACACCTTAGAGTCTGCTTTTATTCCCAAATCCTGAGTGGCTGTCTTTAACAACAGACTTAAATGACACAAGGTGATATGTGCCAATCTACTATATATATCATAATTTGAAAGTGTTGCGTTTGAAAGTTAAGTATTTACTCCCTCAATTCTGTAGTGTAGTGTAAAACCTCCCTTTAGAGGGAGAGGAGATGCATGTAAACCTCTGGGGTACTCTCCCAGATTGAGAAATCTAAGCATTTCCCTTTCTCATAGATGTAAGCATCTTTCTCCTAGCATTTTGTCCAAAAACAATTCTTTTGGCTGTTTTTTCTGGTCTATTTTTCCTTAACTTTCTATTTCACTATTTCTGATAGGTGTATGCTTACAGGTGGCCAAAGGTCTACCTGCCCGTATTTGCATTCAGAAGCCAGTGAAGCCTTGCCATTCTAGTTTTTGTGCAAGGAACAGGACCAAACTTGACTTTTTGAGGCATGGGGTGGCACAATATTGCCCCTTATGCAGCTGTCTGTACAACTGAATGAACAAAGAAAACTTTTGTCTTTATTATGTGCCTAAATTAAGGAACTTGACAGTTTATAAGAGACAGATGTGGTTACTAATTCATTTTCAACTATTCTGATTATACCAATGTGCCACTGAGTTAATGTACCTTGACAAACAGAAGATCCATTGTCAATAAAAGCCCTGAGTATTTCTTTTTGTGTCAGACTACAATTTAAGATCTGAACTCCTCCAGATTCTGAAAGGAATTGGCAGCGTGGGTTACAGCTAAGAGAATGTTTCCCTGGGCTAAGTCAATATACTGGGAGTCAAAACCCAGTGGTTTTTTTTTCAGTTTTGCTACTTATTCAGAATGTAATTTGGGGTTGTTTTTTTTTAAAGCGTTCCCTAATTTTAGGTGCCTTGAGCAAAGCAGTAGGATAAGTAGTGTATCTAGCCAAATCTGTTAGTCTTTCTCTGATTGTAGTGTATTTAGACTGTCAGATCAAAATCATTTTCATAGGTACATAAATGGGATTTAGGCAGAATTTAGACACCTAAATCCCAAAATGTAAGCCAGGTGAACACTATCTAGGTCAGCAAGTGGCAGCATTTTCTGATAATGGGCCAGAGTGACCCAGCTGAGATCCAGGGGAAGATGGCGCTAGGACCTGGCTGCTGCTGCCACCCCTTCTTTCTCCCTGCTGCCTGGCTCTGGTATGCCATATGTAAAAGTTTCTGGCTGCTCTGATGCCTAATTACAGGGTGGCATGGGTGAAGACCTCCCGTACTGAATGCCCCAGAAACCCCCCTGTCACCAAACACTGCTGAAGACCATGCAGTCTGGATCTAGTGGCTCAGAGGACTGGATCCAGCCTTCAGGCCATAGCTTACTGACCCCTGGTCTAGACACGTCCACTTGGCTTGATTTTTGTGGCATAAGCTTCATTGCAATCCAGCTCAGAGTTGGTAGGCACCTCGGGTGACATTCTGTTCTTTTCTGGATGGCTAGATCACTTGATTTGGCCATCTAGGAATACATACAGGTATGCAGGTTTCAGTTGTCTAAAAACTGGCACGTCTGGTCTATGTTAATTTGCCTCAGGTTAAACCAACTTAGATCGAGATCAGGCTAACCTGATCTGCTGAACACCTGTATGTGTTCACAGGTGAAGTGCCCTGGGGCTGCACTATTCCCACTCGTCACCCGACCCTGGTTAGGTTATTTTTAGCCCTGAAACTGGGCAATACTTCCTACCTCATGAATCTGCCACCTCCTCCAATTCCTGCCTTCCCCTGCTAGGATGCTATTGTTCAAAAGATGGGCAACACTTACAGCTCATATTCAGAAATGAAAGTTGCTGCAGACATTGTGATTCACACCAAACTTAATGCTGCTGGTGCATTCCCTCCTGCAATGGTAGAGGAGCCAACTATACAACACTGAGTCAGGGCATAAACTCTTAGGATTAGGGAAAGATTCAGATGTGGCTCCAGTCTCAACACCTGGATGCTCTGGATCACCTTTTGGAGGCAGCTAACTTTGTGTTGATGGTATGGAAATCTGAAGTGCCTAACCTTACCAATTTGGATCCTCTCCTTAAATCGAGGTGTCTAATTTTAAGCTTTTGTAAAGGCTTAAGTGTAGACACTTATGAGAATGATTTGGATCTGGCTATATATGTTCACTGCCATTTCTAAGCGTTAAAATAATTAAGTTCCAAATGATGCAGAGTATTAGCTTATTCTTACTCGTGTAAGATAATTTTTCTTTTCTGAAGACTGGATAGCTCCTCAAAGTATGTCTTTAGTTTATGAACAGTGCTGGTAGATGTATTTGTTTTGTTCAGGCTAAATGAATGAACAGTTAAATATCCTCTTTTAGTAATAGCTGAAATAACAGAAGATACTGCCTGAAGCAAACTAGCACAGAAAAGCTGGACTGGAAGTATAAGAGGTTCTGCTGGGTTGTAAATGCAAATGCAGGTAGGTAGACCTTTGGTTGCCTGAGAGTATACAGCGATCAGAAAGAGCAAAATAGAAAGTTAAGAAAAATAGACTAGAAAAATAGCCAAGAGAATTGTTTTTTGGACAAATGCTGGTGGAAAGATGCTTTGAGCTATGGGCAAGGAAAATGCCTTACATTTTCAATTATTAATGTGTTCATAAAAACAGGACTTCAACATCTTTGTATACAAAAAATGATTATGTTGAAGATATACCTGAGCCTGTTATTAGTTTCCTCTTCTAAAGGAAACAATTCAAAAGGTCCTGAATATTGGCTAGCTACTTGGGCTAAGATGAGTAAAGTCGGTAACGTTTCCTATATTTTTAGTTAGCCATATAATATACTCCTTTCACAAAAAGAAATTTTTTAAATTTTATCCTTTGCATTTGTTACAGGAAAATAATATTCACACAATAAATTGTGAGAAACTGGAAAATCTCTGCATTCTAATTCTGAATAAAAATCAGCTTTCGTCAGTTTGTGGCCTAGATGGCTGCCATAATCTCCGAAGTCTTGAATTATCCTACAATAGAATTACACGAATTGGTAAGAAAATAATAGAGATTGTTTGACTGTTTTTTTAATTTATAATGGGTGCATCTCCATGTGAAATTAGGGTGAAGCAGTAAACCCCAGTTCTGTCTGAGCCAGAGTAAACTGCTCCTGGGAACAGTGTCTACTTGTGCACCCGGGACAGCAGCAATTCAAGTTGGGGTAGAGCAGAACAAGGCTGGCAGGTAACATGGGGAGGAGGGTCAGCCTGAGCTCTGGGTGGCAGCATCAAGTGACAGAGTGACTGGCTGAGGCGCGAGGGTGCTGACCCTGAGGAGCTAGATGCCAGGCAAGTATATGGCCCCTATCTGTCATATACCGTCGAGATGTGCATTTCAGCACAGTAAATGGCCCCTCAGTAAGATGGTGCTGTCCCTGATAGTACTGTCTTATGGTGGAGTTAATTATTTTACTGCACCCTAATACCTGGTCATGTGTAGATGGTGATGCTTTACTGTGGAGCTATTTACTCTACTCAGCAGTAAAGTGCATGTGTAGCTGCCCCCATTATTATTTATTTATTTTTAACTTAATTTGGTTGAAAAAAGTAAATGACTTCTAATAATGTATTCATAATCTTGTACCAGGCTTATTTAAAAGAAGATGATAGACACATGTTCTGAGCAGTAGAATTTCATTAAAAAGTCAGAATAATACATGTAAAGTCCTTACCTCTTTTGATGTGAGTAATTTAAAGGATCAAGGCATTTGGATGGGTAGAAGATGAGAACAACAAGAAACAAAGGAAAAGGAATTTGTATCTATGGGGAAAAAATTGTACAGGAGGAGAAATCCTGAGTCTTAGAGAGCCGCTATCATCATGCTGATACATCAGGATCCAAAGTGTTTCATCAATTATAAATTGAAAGCAAAGGGCAGTATATTGGATGTAACTATAGATTCTGTTACCCTGGATTGAGGAAAATGAATTCATTATCTTCAGAAGAGAGAATTTATCCAGTTGGTAAGAGAGAGCTTGTAGGGTGGAATCCTATTAAGCTTTTCATGTCTAAATGGCACTTGCCCATCTCATATGTAGTGTTTAACATTTTCCACTTCTGCTGCCCATGTAGTATGGATCTACATTGCTACTGCACATTCAGTAGGCTAACAATTGGCCAGGAAGGTACACAGCTACATTTGTATGTATTAAGGTATAAGTTCCAAAAAGAGGAGGAGCTCCCCCCATGCTTTAGCCCCAGTAACTATTAGGTTACATCATGGGCCCAGGTAGCCAGATATTGAGGTTCTAGGCTTCCCTCATCCAGAAGGTGTGTAAACCCACATCTAAGTTCCTAGCATACTAGCTCTACCACCATGCCACAGGTTAGGTGTTATCCAGTTCCCTTTCCAGCAGTCCTTTTCAGTCTGAGTTACTGCCTGTTGCATTTAATAGTTGTTGACTAGAACAGATAGAGAACATTAGGAAAGCTTCTGTCCTATTGGAAGCGGGGCTGGAGCCCATGACCTTTTCTTGATCAGATTAGCAGCCATCTGACTGAGCTATATATCTAGCTTACTATAAGCCCTCCTTATCTCTCTGTCTTCACTTCTTAGATGTCCAGACAGCATAAGCATGGATCGTTGAATGTGTGTGCATGCCAAAAACCTACCTACATGGCTGGGTATATGCCAGTTAAGTGCAGAAACGGTAATAGAATCTGTCCCCAAGGCAGAAGGAAGGGCCCTAATTATTTTATCTTGTTTTTAGCCTTTTAAATTTTTTAAAGTTATTATTTAAATAGAAACAAATAGCGCTGATGAATCTCCCAAGCTGAAGAAGGCTACCTTAATTTAACCTTATTTTTTTAAAGTGTCACCAGAGGCAAAAAGCAGAAGATTAGATGAATATGGAAAATAAGGACCTTAATTCCCTGTTTAACAAGTAAATGGCAAATAGGAAATTTTAAACTTGAGAAATTTATCGTAATTTTATAGCCACCCATGCAGTTGTAATTCCATGTTAAAATACAGTACTTCAGATGTTTGAATGTTGATTTTACATATTAAAGTATCTGAATGTAATTAATATTACTTGAGGATACTGCCCTACAGTTAATAGTGAATGTTGGTGTTTTTGGCACTTGCTGTGAAAGTAAAGTCAGTAGCCCAAGGGGGAACTGATGAAACAGATTGGTTGCAAGGAGAAATACTGGAACTTCTTTGTGTTCTTGGTGCCAGTAGTGCTGTATGAGATTATTTGTTTGCATTGGTTTTCCTGGAGCAGAATATTTGCAAGATTAATGTGAAGGTGACATATTATTAATTGATGATCCTTAGGTATGTAGTATCTGTATAGAGCAAAAGCCTTCTGTAATGTCTGTTATGTACAATGAAAGCAGTGTGCAATGAGTTTGAATGGGAAAATGGATGTTCAAGAGAAAAAACACTTGGCGTCTGCTTTTCTCTTTTCAGAAGTGGCTGTGAGGAGGTCTGGTTAAACTAAGTTTATAACGTAGAGTTTGTTTCATACAATAACATTGATAGTAAGAAATCTTAAGGAATCTCATAAAGGTGGATTTGTGTTTTTAATATGTTAATTTGACCCTTCTGCCTATAAATCTTACAGAATGTTCCTTGGCAACTTGAGACTTTGCAGTGCTGTGTAGTTGTCTTTTTCAATTTATACACAATTCATTCAATTTCAAACTGTTAGTCGATTGATTTTTTTCTTTAAAAATAAGGCTTACTTATTTTTGTGGTTGTAACAATTCAGTCCAGTAATTCCTAATAGGGAACTTTACATGTTTGTTTTCATCAAAATAAAAAAATTGGCAAAAAAGGCAGTTGGTAGGAGCTAAATATATGTAAAAAGTGAAGACAGAAACATGCATTCTGTCCAATGATTGTATGCTCTGAATGCAGCATTCTCACTAACTGGGTGTTTAAACATTTGTATAATCCATAAATATGCCAAAGTGTATTGTTCCAGTGAACTTTACTAATTTTAATCTAAAAAATCATTATTTTAAATGAAGGCTTGTTGATAAAGAGCTTATGATGCTTCTTTTTCTATGACTCTTTTATGGGTCATGGGATATTTTTCCAGAATACTACTAATGCGAACAAGAACAAGACGGAACCATGGCTTTTATAGCGAGTTTTGGTCTTAATTTTTCTTAGAAAGTTATTAAGAACCATTTAATGCAACTTCAGCTTTAAATAGCTTCTTCAGATATCCTCCTATCTCCTTTCAGGTGCCCTCTGCTCCCCTGTTCTCTTCCATTGGCTCTTGCCTCATTTACTTCCTGCCTTAAATAGAATATTACCGTTGCTGATCTGAGCAAAAAATGTTATGCTGAGAGTGGGGCGCCATGGACTAGCTATACCATGGACTAGTGGGGTGGTAGCTATATGCAGCTGCATTCTGTCAGAAGGGCTGCACTTAGAGAAGTTTTGATCTCCGTGTTTCCTTGAGGCATATACATATTGTCACAAAACACTCTTTTGTACTCCTAGCATAACACAAGTGATATGTCACCTATATGTCAGTGACCATGTGAAGTATAATTCTCATTTGTCTTTTGTACCATTACTGCTATTTTATGCATGATGGAATGCTTATCATTATATAAAACTGAGAATACTAGTTCTTGAATCGTGAGAAAACAAATTTACCTGGTGCTTGGGTTTATTGAAGATCTATTTGGTTTAAACTACAGCCATTCAAGCAGCTTATTTATTTATTTTATTTTATTGTTATATTCTAATTACAGTAGCATGTACATGTCCCCAAATAGATTGAGTCCATTTTTCAAGACATTGAATAAGCATAGTGAAAGAGAGTTCTTTGAATTTACCATCAAAATAGCTTACAGTTGAAATAAACAAGATGACTGAGGGGTGGGAAAGATTACAAGGACATGAAGATGAAGTAACTTCGTTGGCTCACAGAACAGAGCAGTAACAGAGCTGGAAATAATCAGGTTTTAGCACTTGTCTAATACTCATGTCCAGGTCCCTTGTACATATCCGTTCATTTTCTGCCACTCTTTGAATTTAGTGCTTCTTTTTTAAGGGTGTTAATGTTACTACATAGAGAACAGACATCGTTAAAAATGTGAGAGGACTGTTGGGAGAAGTCCTTGAAATTGTTAATTCCGGTACTGTGTTTAAAGTTAATTTACACTGAGTCCACTAGATGGTGCCAGTTCCCTTTTAAACTCTTCTAGTGAATTCAGAAATTGAGAGCCTGGGGTAGTATGTTCAAGCTGTGTTTGAAATTCTTTTAAGATAATTGAAGGCTAGTAACTTCATATCTTAAAGCTGGGATTGGTGGTTCTAGCACAGAACATGTGGCTTAGATCTAGTTTCTTATAACTTTAATATCTGGTATTCTTTCAGGTGGATGGATTTGTTCCAGTAGGTCTGTTTCATTTCCAAGTAGCGTGCTTCAAAGTTCTGTGCTGGATGAGTTTTTAATGCAAAGCTAATAATGACATTTAAGTTTTACTTTGGTTTTCCTCTTGTCTTTCCTCTCATTTACTATTCTTTCCCCATATGCTAAGCCACCCATGGCTGTGGCACTGCTATCTTGTTGGGATGCACAGTGCTTCCAAGGCCCAGATTGTTGCGGTGTGAGAACTGCAAGAGAGTTCCTTCCTTGCATAGATCACCCCACCCTACCCTTTTATGGGAAGCCGAAAAACTTATGGGGAAATGTTAATCTTGGAGGAGTTGCCTCAACTAGTCCTGTGAAGGGAACCAGAAAAAGACGGTAGTATATTTTTCCTGGTACCTCCCTCTTCAGAAAGGGCTGTTCACCTTCAAGGGAGACACAGTGCTAGGAAAAATGGAGCAAATGGGCCCAGAGACAGCAAAGAGGCACAAGGCCTCCATTAGGATGGCCCTAATCCTCTCTTGGAGCTCCTGGGATCTGTAAGCTGTGGGAAAAGAACCCAGGTTCATTCCTGTAGCCAGTAAATGGTTCAGAGGATGGTCTCCTGAGAGGACTGGTCCCTGACACATGCGCTTCCTCTCTCTCTGCAGGTAGTCTGCTGAAGAGAGAGGTGATGCCATGATCCTTACTGTGAATATATTAGTGGTTAGGAGTATTTTTAAGAGCATGTTGGGTTGATACACAATGCAAATTATAATTATTTAAAGACATATACTTTCCTTATATGTTATTTTCCAACGTGGTTTTTTTTAAATGGGGCATGTCTTCATTATCATCCCAGGTGCTTAGATGATAGTTTTCTAATGAAGTCTCACTTCTTCGGGTCACTTAAAAAAATAACTAAAAAATGTTTTGAAGGAGTAATATTAAGCTGTTAATATAGCTGCTGCTACCTCTTTTAGAAATTATTTTAAGACAGGGGCTAACACTTTAGAAATACCAAAGGACCCTGAATAAATATGCTAGAGCATGTTGTAGCTTCTTGATTAACAACATTGTAAGTATAATTTATTGCATAAAGCAAGTCCTATTATAACACTTCACAATAAGATATGCCCAGGGAATACTAAACTGTTATTGGTTTCTTGCTTAGTTAATTGGATCAGATGTTTGTTAATAGTGCATATTGTACAAAAAGGTTGTTTTGAAAATTCTTTAAACACATGGGAGGCACTGAACTGTTAATCAGAGTTTTCAAAAATAATTGCAGACTTTTATAGAACATGAACATTTCTTTTTGATGAACATTTCTTTTTATAGAACATGAACATTTCTTCTGGCTAAATTATAATCTTTATGTATTTATTCTTTTAAAGGTGGCTTGGAGTCATTGAAAAAGCTTCAGCAACTCATTGTGGATCACAATCAGATAATCAACACAAAAGGTCTTTGTGATGCACCTACACTCATGCACATTGACTGCTCTTTTAATCATCTTACTCAACTTGCGGGCATTGAGAATTGTGCCATGCTACAAATTCTGAAGTTACAGGGCAATAACTTAAGTGAGGTAAAAATTCCACATCATTATTGTTTTTACGTCGTGCTTCTCTATTACCAGTACTATATCCTAAATCTAATATATATTTTTCCTTTCAGAGCCACATTTTCAAAGATGTCAAGAGCTAGCTGTGAGAGCTGGTCATTTCTTTATCCTATTTATGTTAATAGTCCTCCTCTTAGTAAACTAAATTCCATTCCTTCCACTATAGCAATTATTTTTCACATTGTTTTATGTTATTACGATTTTTTTAAATTTAAAATTTAACAAAATACTATGATCATTAAGAACCGTTTGTTGGATATGTTTCCAGGATTCTGAATCATCTGATTTTTCTTAGGTGACAACTGCCTACAAATCAAATTATTTTGTGGCTAAAATTCTCAAAATCAGTTTCTAGATGCCTACTGTACAGTTATTTAGTCACTTTTCTTAGCAAGAACACTCATATAAATCTGAGGAATACTTTGTCAAAAGCTAGCAAGTAACCTACATGAATAAAAATGAATTTATATGTATTTTTTTATCTCAGATGTTGTTATGTATATACTGTGTGCCAAGTATACTAAATGTTTACCTACCAATATATGCACAGCAATTTTTATATTAAAGTTAACAAAGTACATTTTACCAAAACTTAGTTATTTATTCAAGAAAATTATCTGGCAAGCATTCTACTGTTATTAGTGCAATCAGTTTTTATTTTCAATAAATAACTCATTTATATTTAGTTCCCAAGGTTGGAAAATCATGTTCTGCTAAGAGAGCTGTACTTGGACGACAACAGTATCTTAACTGTGGAAGGATTTTCTTTGTGTTGGCTGCCTTTGCTTCAGTTCCTCTCTCTTTCGCAGAACAGGTAAAATGGAAAGATTTTTTCCCCCTATTTAAGCATGCAAGTATGAATCTGAGTGCTTTACAAAGGCCATAAAGCCTAGCTCTGCTGTGTCCTCTGTAAACGTCCTATACCAGTTGATTGGTGTAGCACTTATTTAGCTAAGAAAAACATTAAAATAACCGTGGTCGTATATAGAGTAAATTTTAAAGTAACAATTTTAGCAGTGATATCATTTATTTTGCTAATATTCCTTTGTTGTTTTTCTTCATATCCTATGGCTAGTTTTGCTCCTTTGCTCAATATAATAGTCCTCCAAGTCTTTCTGGATTGCACAGTGATAGCTGGAATATTAATCAAGATACTAATTATCATTTTACACATGCATTCTGTCAGTTTCGAAAATTAAGTTTCAGGTTGTTTGCTTTCATTTTACATTTTCACAGTTCTGTTTGATTGCAGATACAAAATAAAATAAAAATGGGAAAAAATACAAATCTCTGCAGATACTAAAACTCTAATTAAGTGTCTTATTCTTCTCTGTAAGCCAATCTGTCGTACTATGGTGAGCAAATATTTAGAATTAAGATATAAACCTTATAAAATAAGTTAGGCTCAGTTGATGCAAAGCCAAGCAATAACCTTGGTTTATAATTTTGTATATTACTAGTACAAAAATGAATACTGAGAGGAAAAAAGGCTTACAGCAAAGTGATTGTTTTAAAGATATAAGGTGATACAGTTTCTGAATGGAAGGTCTATTTTACTGAACTTTTATCATGATTTTATAAATTTTATGAAGGATTTATGTTAACAACCTGCCTTCTTTTTGCAAGGTCTGAAGTACCAGAGATAAGTAGGTGTATGTCCTTTTGTAAGATGTGTGCAAAACAGATTGACCCGCAGAGAATATAGGACAGTCCTAGAGACATTAGGACATGTATCACATTCAACAGCATTCTGTTATAGCTGGGGAATTTGTATGTTGCTTTCTGTGTCTTTTCAACCAGATGAAAGCCAAATAGGAACGATTATGGAGAAACATAAAGAAATTATGATAAATTTAGATCCATGTAAAGTTTAATATGTCTGTATCTGTTACTGACTGATGTGCAAGAAATATGTATACAATTTCATATTTGTATCTACCATTTCTAGGTATGCAATATAAGTCAGAGTGTGCACATACCTACTTTTAGTGCATTATAACAAATCCTACTCTTCAATCTTGATTGCACTTCTGAGGTTTACGTAGGGGTTTTCTAACCCTAATATGAGCATTATATGTTGGACAGTGGATTTTGTTTTATACTTTCTGACTTTATTTGGAAACTCAGATAAAAATGTAAAAGTGTATATAAATTGCCTAGATAGCATTTACCCCTTTTTACTTCATGGGTTTTATTTTTGTTTTTCCTTTGTTAGTCTTCTTCTTGTAGAACACCCAATCTGAGTTTTGTTTTTTCTTCTTCTTTTTCCTTTTCCCTCCACTGTTGCTGTCACCTTTTTTCCCCATTCATCCACCCTATCAACAAATGCCATATATTCTTGCATGTAACATGCCTATGAATATAATATTTTTGGAAGGTCCCAAGAAAGAGAAAAAAACACTTACCTTGGAATACAGGTAAGTAACTGAGGCTTGGGGTTGAGAGCTGCATGCTGGAGCTGGGAACTACATGGCAGGGCCTGTTCTGTCACAGTGGCACTGGGCCTGTGCATCAGCTCTGAAACCATTTGCCAAGTCTGAGTCAGTGTCCAGCCCCAGAGTCAGTGCTTAGTTCCGGATTTGGTGGACTGGGTCCACTCCTGCTGCCAAATTTCAGGACCCATGGAGAACTCATTTCCTTGCATATAATGCATGCCTCTGTTTTCCTCAGCTGGTTTTGTGGGAAAAGGTGTGCAGTATATGTGATAAAATACATTCTCACTCGCATGACTCATTCCTTGCTGTGTACCTTCGTTTGCCTGTTCTGCTGTCATTATGTACTGCAATGGCTGTTTGGTTGAAGAGCTGCGTGTTTGGAAGCAGCGTTGTGTATTAATGCACTCCCCAAGCAGATAGATGGAGGACTAGTCAGACCAGAACTGCTTCCCATTTCACCTTTGTATGTATCAGTGCCTTAGCTCAAATTGTAGGGGCAAAAGGACAAGATATCATGTAATACATGTTAAAAGCCTCAAAATTCTTAACATTTCAGTAGCCTGCTCTATTACGTTAACTTTATGTACATCATAAGCAGCTCCATATGTGTCTGCTATGGTGAAAGTAACTGGATGTTCTACATAGAATAATTGTAATGGAGAAAGCTGTTGAAAGAGAAGCTGTGTCTTTGCTTTTATCCTGCAGCTGATGCAATTTCGTAACTTAAAAAAAACAAAACACTGAGTGCCATTTCCTTCTTGCTGACTGCAGGAAGCCCCTGCATCAGTAAGACTATGAATTTATACTGTCCCTAAACATTAAGCCCAGGATTTTAAAACAATCTACATAACCTAATTTATAAAGAAATGTTGATAGTCTAGATATTGTCTCCCTATCATAAGCCAAAAATTGCTGCTAGCACTCACTTTTCAAAGGTGAGCCTCAAAGCAAAATAAAAATCTGTTTTAAATCCATGAATTAGTAACAGGGAATTGGTGTAGAGTTAAATGTTGCAAATGCATCCAAACATAAAATATCTGAAAAATGAATGTGGTTTTTTTTGCATACCTGCATTAGCCTACTTTGTTTTGTATTGTTTTAATGCTACTGTTTATATGATTGAAGAGCTTTGCCTGCACACTATGGACTTGAACTTCCCATTCATAAAGTTAATCGCAAAGCTTCCATTGATCTTAGTTGAGCAGAAGAATTACTAATGCAGAAGTGAACTGCAAAGCTCCCGCTCCCAGTACTGAAGAATTTACTAGTATGTGATACATTAGTCATGAGTGCTATATGATAACAGCATCACAGACACCCAAATAGCAGAAAAATGTTCTTTGTTTTTGCTTTACATGTTTGTGATAACATTAACTGTTGAGGTGACAACGATCCTGAAAATAGCAGTTCAGTAGGAAAAGAAAAGTCCTATGCACTATTTATACCTACGTATGTATTCTGTAAACTATTTAGGTGCTGAAATAAAGTATTTATCAGTTTAAAATAACCTATGATGCAGTATATCAAGCTGCTGTTCAGCTTTGAAATGGACAAGTGATCTCTTTTGACAATTTCTGTTTAAAAAAAAAGAGACCTGTCACATTTAAGGTATAAATATAGTCTCCTGCCTGCTGAAGTTGATCATAAAAATTCCAGTGACCTAAGAAAAAACAAGATTTCTTTTTGGACATTTTTGATCATGTAGCGAATTAGCATATTTTTTGTACAACAGTCAAAATGGAAATGCTAAAAGATCCTCTGAAATTTTACACCTAGTAATGCACATTATTCTCTCTATTAAGCACCAATCAGAAAATGCCATTTTTGGAGAATTTTATTACTTTTCCAGAAATATTTGGGAATTACCTTCAATATCTAGTTGTATTTAGATTAATCAGTCATAAAGGGAAGTGCTTGGATAATGCACTTTTATGAATGAGGGATAGTTTGGTTATTGCAGTCGATTTCAGTATATTGTGGTTGCACCTATGCTATGCTTATTTCTGATTGTCTGACCTTAGGGAACCAATGTGTACTGTCTGCCATAGAACATGGTGGGAAAAAGTAGAAATATAATAAATTACTGTGTTTTGTGTTTTATTGTGATTCTCAAAATTATAAAGAAGGTGGAAAAATATAGGAACCTTATTTAAAATGATATACTACGTTACTCAAAGTCATAGTTATGCTATCTTCCATCCTGCTAACCTCTTATTAACATCAATGCCACTTTCCATGTGTAAAGGAAGACACAGCAGGATTTGGACCATCAACCATAGTAATTGGTGTACATGTTCTGAAATTCAGTCTTTATTTTCTCTAGAGAATACCTACAACTGTTCCAGTTTTTTAAATCTGGTTTTCTGACTAGCAGTATATCTTGGTATCTATGTCCAGTCCAGCTACAATATTAAATGGGAGCAGAAAAAGGAAGCTATTGCTTGCTTTTTTTGTGAATATCTTTTACTTTTGTGTCTTCTTTGTAATTTATATCTTTTTTATGCCCAGGGCTAATGTGACAAGGTCAAGTGGTATTAAGTTTTCAGTAATGTCCTTTGTCTTTCTGGTTTGAATTTTCTGAGAAAAAAAATTAAGAAAGAATGTCAGTAAAAGGAAAGCTATAGAATGACTTAACTCTGAAACTCTGGTTTAACTCTGGTAAAGCTACCAGCAGATGAAAGTAGTCGAAAGGTGATTGCCAATTCACCACACAACAAATACCAATGCAACCAACACAGTATAAAAAGGAAATATTACATCTACTCAGCTAGAAAACAGAGATTTTAAAATTGGATTTTATTCCATAAAACCCCATCCAACTGTTGCTGCTTCTGAAGTATACATGTCTCTAGTCTGTACCATGGATTTTCTGATTCTAATATGTGCTCTTTGCCACTACCCATTATTAGTGCTTATTATAAAAATATAAATAGAAGTGGATGCACTGTTTGGATGTTAATAGAAAAATTAGTTTTCTTATGAGTTTAAATGATGATGTCAATGTTAATAAAAGCCTATTAACAAAGTGTATTTTCCTCTTAGTTTCCAAGACTAATGTTTAATTGTTCTTTCTGACTCCATTTGAAAAAAATATGGTAATTGGATAACAAGTTAAAGTAAGCACAGTTCTATTTTAAAATGTGGCTCTCCACAATACAATGGTTTGCTTTTACTATGCTATATGAAACACCAGTGTTTCAGTTTCTAGTTATCCATACAAAAATTAGAACTAATTTAACTGAATGTGTGGTGTTACTCTGATTTAATTATAGTGCCTGTTTGTGCATCAATGCTCTATTTTGGTCTGAGAGAAGTTTATTACAATTTTGCTTAATTCATTTTTTCACGTTTTAAGCGTAAGCAAAATTATTTCTTAAAATATAGAAATAGCAGTATTTACAAATATTTTTGGCTTGTAAATACTGGCTTAAAAACAATTCTTAGTTAGACTGGTATAAGTTTATATTTGGAGAAAACCTTATCATACTGCAAAACAACTGAAGGTGCTTTTCATTTTCCTAGTAAAAATGATTATTGTACATGCTTTCTAAAGTTCAGGCTTTATTCAGTGCCTTTTTAAGGCATTTGTTGGACTTTCACAAAAGCTGTCTTTACCATAACTGTCTTACGTTGGAGACCTAATAGTTTGCCAAATCATTCTGGAAGGGAAGTTCTGTTCATAGAATCATTGGGCTGGAAGGGACCCTGAAGGATCATCAGGTCCAGCCCCCTGCTGACTCATGCATAAAAGTGATCCTGTGTCAGTCCCTGAATTTGGCACATCACTGACACAGTGTCCTGTCCCAGAGAAATGACAAAGGCACCACAGACCTAGTATACCACAGTGCAGCAGCTGACATGTTAAAAAGCATGTGGGTGCTTGCAAGAATGTTACTGTTGTTCATGTGCTGAAGTTGAAGCATTGCAGTAAATACTGAGCGGAGAAGAAAAGAGAAGGAATTGTGTGTGTGTGTGTGTGTGTGTATTTTTTTTTTTGTCTATTTTCCCAGAATCAGGGTCTCTTTCTAGCTGCATGCTAGTCATACTATCTCAAAAAAAGCTGATTGAAAAATTAAAAAATGGCAGAAGAGTTGAGATCATAACTACTGAGGGGGAGTGGAGGAAAAGAGAGTAATATCTACACAGCCTCAGTGCCATGTAGAAGACTAAAAAATGTTATAAAACATTGTAAGACTAAAGGGGAAAAACTAGCAATTAGTTCTAGCACCTTGGATAGCTAAATGAATAATTTCTGAAGTTAAAGTTCCCATAAGTGAGAATAGCTATAATGTCAATGGAAACTGTCTCAAGAGAAAAACAGTAAATTACGAAGATTTTTTTTTTTCCTGATTTAGTTTGACGGAACTTACACCCCTATTTTCATGTATCTCTTTGGAGAAGCTAGATATCAGCAATAACTACTTGTCCGGTAAGTTTTTAGGAACAAATTAATCCAAAATATTTTATATATTCTTTTATGAAAAACCCTAAAGAATATAGACAAACATAATAATATAAATGTCATTGAAATTGTTAAAATATAAATAAATGATCTTAAAATGACCAAAGTTTTCTCATTACTCTTATTTGTGTAGTAACTTGGGGTGCTTATAAGCATGATCTGTTCTGATTAGCTCATGTTGAAGCAGACTTAATTGGAGCACAGTAATAAGAATGCTCCAGTGTACGATAGTGTCTTGTGTACTTACGATCCCTGCTTTTCAAAGTGGTGGTGGGGGCACTTTAACTAAAGCTTTAGTTAAAGGACCCCCACCGCCATTTTGAAATGTGAGGCACTGAATATATGAGAGGCTATGGATATTTTAATTAGAGCGGTTCCCATAAGACACTCTAATTTATAACGCCCTCCCTCACCTTGGAGCATGTGCAAAAATGCCCTTGGCATCTTTCAGCAGTTCGTATGTGGTATAACTAACATCTTTCATATATGGTTCCCTTGTCCCAGGAGAAATATTGTGTAGTTGGAGTAGACTGTTATTTCTTGTTTTATCTATCAATTGATTTGTTTTATTTATTTATTTTAAAGTGTACTTAGGCTAGAAAATGCTAGGCAACAGAACGTGTTTGTGCTTAGATGTGCTGTGGCAGTCAGTACTAGTTGGGGTTTCCAAAGGGCTGCTGACTTTATACCCCATTTATTTATTTCCTGCCTTGCTACAGATGAAGTTGTACGTAATGGAGGTCAATTTGTTCCATAAACCAGAATAGAACATAGATTTCTATGCCAGAAGAGTTGCTAGAAGGTTTGAATTATGAATGCGGATACTTGAGGGCTTAACATCAATGAGTAATTCAGAAAAAAATTATCATTCCATGTTTTTTTTTTTATCGTTGCCCCCACCTTTGTTTTTTTCACGTACTAATAAATATGAAAGGACTTGGCTGACTGTGTGTTTACTTCAGTGAAAGAAGAATATGCTGTGGTTGAAAAGTCCTCAAAATATTTTCCCTTCTCAGCCAGCATTTCTTTTATCTTGCTTATCTTCAGTTTTCACAACTGTTCTTTTTCCACAAAAAGATCTCATACAAACACTGGGTTATCTCGATGGTAGTGCAATGGTCATATGAACCAATGAATAATTAATTATGTCCTGCTTGCATATGTCAACTAAAGAATCAAGTGATTTGTACATCAACTGCTATATTTCCTAACAGTGAAAAGCATCATATACATAACATTCCAAAAACTACTAGCAGAATTGTGTGCCTATAGTAGCAGTAGTCCGTGTTTGTACATTTCTAGATGTAATCTTAAATGTCATAATTTAGTGTGAGAGTTCTCTTTAGGCCCAGGAAGCCTGAAAAGAAGTAATGTATCATCAGCCTACATTCTGATGTTTTCCCCCCATTTCTTATTTTTCTTTTAATAGCACACTGTTTTCTATCAAATACCCATTTATCCAAGTATTTCAGGTATTGTCAAACCCATTCATATACTTGGTTGTCTTCTGAATCTGACAATAAAAAAGTTTAGACTGTACATATTGCTAAGTTTTATTTAACATTCTGTATGCTAGAGCTGGATGAAATGTCACAAAATTTCTCAATCAATTTGATATATTTTTTTTCTTTTTTAATATATTATAGACCTTAGTAGTGTTAGCACATGGTTTAACGGATGCCATGAACTAACTGAATTAATGCTCAATGGAAATCCACTTCTCCAAGAAAAAAAATGGAGGTAAGAAAATCAGTTGATAATCCCTGAAATATATTAGATTCTTTTTGAGAGGCTATCTCAACCAGAGCTGTAACACAGCAAATGATGCATAAGTCATAATGTTTAAGGGCATTTATACACATACATTTGTCTGTTCCAATGTGCCAGAGATCCAGTGTGTTGGAACAGACTTGATTAATCAAGTCTGCTTTGCATGCAAGCTGAGGCACCCGGCACTGCCTCACATGCATTTGTATAAAATGCGAAATGCGCATCAGTGCTGAGAAAATGGTGGCGGTGTACTTTTGAACTAAAACACATTTGTGTTTTAGTTCAAAAGCATGTCACTGCCATTTTCTTAGTGCTGACATGAATTTTGCTATTTACACAAATGTATCTGCTGCAGCACCAAGCACTTTCAATGCAACCATGTGTACAAATGGCCTTAGTTATTCAGGTAATGTCTTAACAAAAACCTGAGAATTGCAGTCAGTTGCTAGAAAGATGCTAGGAGGATGCTGCAGCTATACATTTTAAAAATCGAATATAATTTAGTTGGTCTAATAAAAGATATGTTTACCCAAGGAACCTTGTCTGCCTATATCATATCAGATAGTTTTAGAGTAAAAAAGTAGCCTCAATATACTTGATAAGATAAATGTCCAGTATTATTCAACTCAGCCACAAGGACTGAAAGTGCTGTTCTAATGTATATTTCTTCATGAGGGGTTGGGACACCATTGCAAATGGCAATACAATATTATCTCTGAAGGTTTACTGCTATATATATATTTTAAAGGTGGATATTTTCATTGTAAAACTATATCCAGTGTACTCCTTTTAGGGATTCTAACTTTACTGTATGCCTCATATATATGTATATTAATAGGGAAGTCTGCGGGGAGTAAATATTAATCTTCCCTCCTAGATATAATAAAGAAGTGTAAGTGTCTGTCTGTGTAAGACATTAGGGAGAGCAGTACAGGGCTTGCCAGCTGTATTTTTTCTTATATGGTACATCTTGCATTGATTACTAACCTCAGAATCAGGGCTGACTTCCAGTTTACTACTCTGTGGCTAATTTGGTATTCTCCCTGTTTTGTGGATAATATACTACTGAACACTTGAATAATTGTAAAGGTAAGACTCAACTAAACCCTCAGAAGAAAGCCCCTAGAAAACTCTCTCAAGGCACAGACAGAAGTGAGTTTTTGCCTGATCTGGCCCCTGAAAGCACTCTACAGTCATGACCAAACAAGTTTACAGCTGCATAACACTTTAAAAGGGCCCTTATTGCATGAGGGTTCAGGTGAAGATGCTGCAAAATGGAGCGTGTTCAGTAACTTGTGTCTGCGCCACCTTCCAGCCCAGGTGTTGTCTTCAGAATGGGCAGGGGAAGGAGTGGAGGGTGTTTGGTCTGGGGTATTTCATCCAGTGTTGGAGGGTGGCATGGGTGGATTGGACGCTCCCCCCATCCAATCCACCCCACCCTCCAGCACCTGCTGGGGAACCCCCAGAATGAGCTCCCTCTGCTCCCTTCCCCCCCCACCATTCTGAAAACAGCGCCAAGGCTGGAAGGGGGAAGGGGCATTGGCAGGGGAGAGTTGCTGCAGGCTTGCAGCTGCTCTAAACAGCAGCTGGCTTCCCCAACCCGTGGGACCCAACAGCAAACTTCTGTTGGTTCCGGGTTATTGTAACTCAGAGTGCTTCCTGTGAAACTGGAGTTACACCAGGGAGCTGCTCTTCTGTTTGCACCTTCAGTGAACAATGGCTAAGCACATGTAAATTCAGACTGCTGTCTACTTTGCAAAGTGTTGTTACCATCCTCTCATCCTGCTTACTTCTTCATCCTCCTACCATTCTTCTAATGAGTTTAGATTCTGATCTCTTTCTGTTCAGTGTTTGTTACACACAGTATGGTGAAGCACTGATTCTGCCTAATGTGCCTGCATGACAAAGCTCCTCTTCCACCTCCCATTACACATACAGTTGCATGGCTAGGATAACCCAGTTATGTACTGCCAAGCAAAACCAGCTAAATGTTTGGGAGAAGCTAAGGGAGTTGGCTTTTCTAGCAATTAAAGGTGCAGCTGCTTAGTTGGACAGAACAAGGAAACTTCCCAATTAGCTTCTTAGCAAGAAAAGGCTAAGTAGTTAGGAATATCCCATTTAATAGGAAGCCTTTTGTTAGTTCTATGTCCCCAAAAATCTCTGAAGCTACACGCATCAGATAATGATAAAAACCAGTTTTTGCCACCTTCATCTGAGTAACTGCCAGCTACAAGCTGGAACTAGCTGCTAGATAGAAGAGCCAGTCATAATAGTTTGTCTGAATCATGGAAGTCTTCATATTCTTTTATTTATTGGGGGTGCCTGACATTCACTTTCAATTCCTGATCTTTTCTTTGGACCACAGATTAAAGGAAGTGTATCACTTGAGCAATGCAATATCGTGTTTGGCTCCAAAGAGTGACCGCCAATGGTTGTGGTGGAACTTGATAATAACCAGCTATCTTTCCATAGTTTGGCTTAAAGTTTACATCTCTCACCTGCAGCTGTTCTTGGGTTTAGCTACACCCTTCAAAAAATTGATAAGGACACTTCTCTGTGAATTATGTCAGAATATTAGGAGTATATAAAAGAGAAGAGCGATGTACACAGATGTAACCCTCTACAACTAGTACTGATTGGAAATAAATTTCATAAAGTATGCATAAAATGGACTTAATTCTGCTGTTCTTATTTGATCAAAATTCATATTAATATCAAAGAGAGCTGTGCTTAAGCAAGGACCATCAAATTTGGCCTAATATATTTGAATTTTTAGTAAAAGTCTGCATCTTTTCATTTGTTGCTGGAGTGTGGCAGTGTAGTCACTTGAAGCTTACTCTCTTCTGTAATTAACATTTTTCTCCATCTTCAAATAAAATTAAAGAACATGTCTTTAAATGTTTTATAGGTTCATAAAGTTTAACATATAAACTAAGACCTTTTAGTACAGTTCTTATGAGTTCATTCACAAAACAAGAGAGTGCATTGAGCTCTTCTGGCACAGACATTTGTCACTCAAATAGACATTTTGCAGAATACCTATTACTTTATTTCTGTTCTCCTTTGGAAATAGTGTACACATTTAAATTGGCAGGTTTACTATGTTCCATCTGTTTGAATGATTGAAATACCTGTCTAACTGCCAAAAAAACACTTCTTTGATATTTCCAGTAAGTGATTGCTGTGAAACACTTTAGAAAGTAGTTTTTCATTTGTATGAATTTTGTTTTCTAAGTACTTGATTATTTATTTTTGCAAAAGAAATGAACTCCCAAATACAAATGTATATGAAACTCTGCCTATCTGCTTGTCTGTATTTTTAATACTGGTAAGTTGTATGGTATAGTCATGGCTCTATTATAGCTTTCTCCTTCAACTATGCTGTGCCTCTGTGTCTGTCTGTAAAACGTAAATAAGTTTTTGAGCATGGGAATATATTTAAGATTATTTTGTTCACATATGTAAAGTGCTTTCAGTTCTTTCTATAGAAAGAAATCTTTGACTTGTGTTACTCAAATTTTAAGTATGGGCTTAAGCCTGTATTTAAATGCAGTTCAAGAGACTTTCTCCTGTATTGGGACATTTGTTATTCTTATTAAAGTTAGTTTAAAAGATTCCAATGAAAGTGACATTTCAGGACAAATTAGCAGGTATTTTCATTCAATAATTTCCCATCTATCAGTAGTGCTGCTAACGTTTTGATTGTTTAAGATCTGTTCTGTCCTGTTTAGAAACAGTTCTCACACTTTTGTGAAAACTGTTCTAAGTTCACAGAGAACTTAAAAAAAAACAAGCAATATGCTGTGAGAGGGTGCTTAGTGCACCTGTCACTTTAAGAGAAAAGAAGGCTCGAGAAACAGCTCAAGCAGCAATCAGGGAAGACACCTGACTGGAAGGGGGCTGGGCTTAGAGTATAAACCCAGGGCCTGAAGTAGGCAGGCAGTCTGGCCCTGGAGGCTGATGTGAGAAGAGCTCCTGAGCAGGCTGCAGAGAAAAACTCTTGATAGACAACAGGAATGCCTGGGGGCTGAGGTAATGCTAGTAATTTAGGGTGGAACTAAGGGGAGGTAGAGGTCCCAGAGGCCTAGGAGTAGGGCCAGAGGCCTAGGAGTAAGGCTAGTCCAGAAATAGGGAAGAGAAAAGACAGATAGATGCTTGGGAGTAAGGGAGAGAGAAGGGGCTCCAGGGCCCAGAGAGGGGCCAAGATGGATGGGTCTAGAGAGCCTGGAACCAAGATGGGGCCAGAGAACCCATGACCCAGGGATGGGCTGAGAGTGAGTGAGGTGGATCAGAGCCAAGGGCCCACTAGTCTGATTCATAACGATTGATTGGTAACATCTGCAAGGCTTGGGCATGGGTAAAAGGGGAGATGAAAAGGCCATGAAAGTATCCTTAAAGTGATAGGCAGACAAGCTTCTTTGGGTGAATCTGATATCTTTTATTAAACCAACTTAAATAGTCGGAAAACAATTTTTAAGCAAGATTTCGGGTTCAAAAACCCTTCATCAGGCTGATGAAGTTTCAGCAGTTGTTGTGTGCTTTTCCTGGATGGAATATCCTTAAAGTGATAAGTGTTTGGACCCATGAAATTGTCCTTATGGTGATAAGAAATAAGTGAGTGGATGAGATCTGGCTTAGGGGTCCCTGGGGCAGCCTCCCATTCCTAAATACATGTTAACCTTAAGGCATGGCAGGTGAGCAGAAGGGGAGGATGCTTAGAAGTCAGGGTAGAACAGGGGCCGAATAGCCACAAGAGGGCATCACTGCCACCCCTGGGAACAGCCTTCTGTTACGCTGTACACAAGACTCCCATGTTTCTGTCATCTGTTGAATGACAGGACCACGGCTCTTTTATATAACCTTTTTACCACCAATTTTCCCAGGCACCTGATTTTCTAATTGTGACTTCATCACTTCAGTCTGCCAGATTCCTTTATGACCTCTTTTTATGCATTTTTAGGTCCTCTTGAATCCATTAGACACATGCATCCTTGTCATGACCCACCTTACCTTGAACATCAATCGGATCACTCTGTCTTACTAACATAACTACTCATTCAGTCTTGTCGGTCTGCACTACTTTTGACTTTTTCATTTTTTACATTTGCTCTCACTGATTAGAGTTGCCTCTCAACATGATCTTAGGTCCATGTGTAGCCATGATGAAACTTACTGTCCCCCATTCTGTGTTTTCTGTACTCTCTCTTTCCTTTTGTTGCAGTTTACTCCTTCACTACTTTTCTACCTCTACCCATTATCTAAAATTCCATAATGCATTCAACTTTTTTTTTCAAGGCAATCATAATTAAGTGTATACTTTAATTTCCATTCTTATACTTTTTAAATAATGTATCATAGGGCCAGATCCTGGTTCTCTGCTTCATATCAACACAGACAGAGAGTTAATACCCCCATTCTCCATAGAGTGACTAATTCATGGCTGGTATAGACCTATTTTAGTAATTTCTATAAGTAGGGACCACCAGAATTTGTGCTAGGAGTGTGCTGCATGGCTGCTTCTTTAATCTTGCAGTTTCCCCTGCGGCCCCACCGCCTCTCCCCGCCCGGAGGGGCCCCACTTGCCC
>NW_017728931.1:68376284-68453232 GCF_001723895.1 Crocodylus porosus | reverse complement strand
GGTGGAGGGGCCCCACCACTCACCATTTGCCCTGATTGACAGGGAGGCAAAAACTGTGATTTTAAACATGCCATGGTTTTTGCCTCCCGCTGCTGATTGACAGAGAGGCCCCAGTGGTCGCACCACTTGCTGCTGACTGGATGGGAGGCTAAAAGAGCAGCATATTTAAAGCTGCGGTTTTTGCCTTCCGGCCATCAGGAGCATGTAGCGAGCAGTGGGGCTGATGGGGCCTCTCCGCTAATCAGTGGTGGGGAGAGGTGTATGGCGGAAACTGCAAGATTAAAGGAGCCACCACACAGTGCACTTCTGGCATGAATTCCAGTGTTCTCTACCTCTTTGGGTTGTTTTCAGGAGAATGTGAGCATGGCTGTTAGTCCATAGGTTTCAAGTAGTAGAATGGTGGTTTGTGTTTCAGAAATCATTGGCAGGCCTTTCTGTGAAACCATAAATTGAAATTTCTCATAATTTGCTTCCTTCTTTAATATCCTCTGGGCCAATCTTTGAACTCTCAGAAATATGTAGCTACTAATGTACTCTACCTTTATGGCTCAGGAGCCATAGTAAGTACAATACAGCGTAACTCTGTATAGTGGCCTTGACTTTGATTGTTCCTGGGCCTCAGTACTTTCATAAGTTCACCAGTAAAGCACTATATTTACCCTGCAATATTAGCATGACCTTCTCTTTGCCCAATTGTTTCACTTAAAATGTATGAAAAATTCAGATCCTTCCTTCAGCTTCCCCTTGTCCTCTATTTTTGAGTAAGAGGAAAATATTGACACGATTTTCTCCATTATATCTTTGTGCAAACTTTTGATTAGTATTAAGTGAAAGAATATAGGTTCAAAATTTTGGAATTTCAGATATTTCAGTAGTAGGAGACACATCTGTAAATAAACACTTGCTCATGTTGTGGTTAGTGAATGTAAGTATTGTTGAAGATTATGCAAAATGCAATAACACATAAGTGTACATACATACACTTTTAATTCCTGATATTTCATAGGACCAGTTGCAGGTTTGGACACAACTCAGGCAAACAAAACAAAAAATAATAAGCTGTTGAATTCCAGTTAGGTTTAAAAACTGGTACAGTAAGTTCCCTTTAGGTCAGTTGACCCAATAGACATTTTGTGATTAGACAGGAGATTCATTTATCTAAAGGATTTAAAATGTGGGGTAGTATAAAATATGGATTTGTTGAATATAGCATTGACTACAACTTCAGCCAGTATTTTCCAATGAACTTTGCATAACCCCTTGATACCAACAAAGGAATTAGTTGTAAAATTTCCCAATCGGTTTCCTACTTTCATGTCCAGCCAGCGATAACACCGACAAAACTGAACTACTAAGAAATAGGTTTTTAAAAATTAAACCTGGGATCAGTCTGAGCGCTCCTGAGGGAATGTGTTTCACTGCCGTAATGATTAATAGAGCCTCTTAAGTGACACAATATTCACCAGGAAGTTTTCACTAAATGAAATATTGACTCAGCCCTTCACCAAGAGAAGCCCAGCTGGAAAAACTAGGGTTGAGATCCCAAAGCTCTAAGATACACTACTTCCAGCATTAATCAACTTGATATGGCACTTTTTTAATGTATCATTATTCAACACTGGTTCTGGTAATTCTTCACTACATCTTCAAGGCCAGTCTATCTAAAACCATCATTTTATTTCAAGTCTGTTTCAGACCAGTTTTACATTTGCAGAATATGAGAGAGCTCTTTATAACTGCATCAAATAGTGATGCTGTTGAAAAAATTTAACAGATCTATGTTTTGAAATGTATCTCAATAATAGGAAGCTTGTCTGATCTGAAACTGGGTACAGTAATGCTATTTTTATAAATCTGAGAATTCTCTTACTATCCTGTTTTTAAAGAATGGTATAATATACTTTTAACAAGTGGCAGGTGCTCAGAGCCAGAGTTAGGCTTGTTTTGATCTATGTTGTTTTAAGTCTAAGTAATGGAAATATTGATTTAGAATGCAGACATATACTGATTATACTCTCTGTAGTATATAAATAGAGTGACCACATGATGCCCAGTCTTACCCAGTGTAAATTACTTCACTCTGCAGTAAAGTTCCCTCTTAGACCATGGGGAGTAACTATACACAAGTGTGCAAATTATCCCTTCCATGCAAAAAGATTGGTAAGGAAATGTTAGCCTTAATACCTCTTTAACCAGAATAACCTCCTTTTCTTAATGGCTGACTTTATTCTACAAAGGGCATTACTAATCCTATAGTCTCTTGAGGCAAATGTTTTACTCTTTTGAATATTTATATTAAATAGATCTTTTAGAAAGGTAAACTAAAATAAGCAAACTTCAATCCTAAAATCTTGGTAGAAGGGAGAAGGTAGAAGTGGTGTGAATGAAATCCAGTTCTGTTTTATTGATGCTAATGGGAGTTCTGAATGTATGTGAAAGAAAAGCTTGATCCCAGTGATTACAGCAAGCAAGATCAGTCCGTAAATTCTCATAAAACAAAGGAGCAAATGGCACTAGGATTTATCATACAAATGAAGGAGGTCGATTGTCATTTTCATTTTATAATATGAGTTACATTTGAAGTTGTCATCAAATGTGTAAGTTAAATATGGGCAGTTTTAATTTCATACTAAATGGTCATAATTAGGGCCCAGGTTGCTAATATCATGGTCTGATTATGGCGGAGGCCACCATTTTTGCCCCTCCCTCCCCCGTTCCCCCGATTGGCTGAGGGGACAGGTTTAGGGCTGGGTTTAATTGCAACAGCAGAAGCCTTGCTCCCACCAATTACAACAGCAGAAACCTAGCTCCCACTAAGGTCTCTGATGGTTGCTGAAAAGCCCACATCCAACCAATGCCCCTCCCCACTTCGCTGGGCTGAGATGTTCTTGGCTTGCCTTTATTTCTTCTTATTGAAGGCAGAGAGCAGCATGATTGGAGCAGGGAAGCAGGCAGGCAAGACGCTTGTTCCTGGGCTTGGAAGCTGCTGGCTGCCTTAGGCAGAAATTCTTGGTATTAGACAGGAAGGGGCTGTTTGCACTTTTGTGCATTTGTTCTCTTCCCCAGCTCCAACCCCAGTGCCCCAGTTTTCCTGCCCAGAGAAGCGAACAGGTCCTCCCCTACCTAGTGCCAGAGATGTTTAAAAAGTTTTAGTTTGTAAGATGATAAGAATGGGAAATATGAAATGCTTATTTTGTATTTTATATAAATGTTTCATGTGTATCAAACTTTTTTTTAAAGTTATATATGCAAAACTCAATCTTTTCATAAATTGTGCTGGTAAGATAGCTAAAATACAGTGTGTTTAATTAACTTTTTCTGTAAAGCTAATGATGACTTGTCCTTTTCTCTTTTAAAAGGTGTTCCATACTTCAAATACTTCCTAATTTGCGATTTCTTAATGGTGAAAACCTGAATTCTCATATGCAGCTCACAACTGAAAGAATTAAGGAGTCAGAATCACAAAGTTTTCTGGCATTTTGCCAAGCCCAGATTCAAGAAATTGGTCTATTAAAAAAGAAATCCACTGCACTAGGGTATGTATTTACAAGGTGTTTACAGGAATAGCTTTATTTATGAAAGAAAAGCTTTATTTATGTGTTAAGATAAAAAGCTATATTAGGAATACTATTCAAAACATTTATCTCAAAGCAAAGCATTATTCCTGTGCTTGTTAACAGTATCCAAATTTATAGACTTCTAATGAGTTTTTCTATAGGAATATTGTTGTTAACTCTTCACAAATGTTGGGTAGAAAACTGTGGCCTTTGTTGACTCAATTCATTCTCATTTCTTTAGATCATCAGGGTGTTGTAGAAACATATTCTTTCTGCTTTCTGACTTTCACTGGAGAACCTTTGCCATTTTGAATATGTCTTTCCATTTTGCTTCTGTTTGGTTGATATATCTTGGTGGATCCAGGATTATAAAGGTTGGGGGGCAGTTACAGAAGCAGTGACTGCTGCTGCATAGGTGGCTTAACCCTCTACTCCTCAATTCCCAGCCTTCCTCCTTCTTTAAGTCCTTGAATCTCACTGCTGCTCACAAGCAGGGGAGAATTGGTGGGGAATGTAGTGTATTGTATGGCAACTTGGGTAGCAGTGACCACAAGATGATAAAGTTTAGGATCCCGAGAAAAGGAAGAATGGAGAGCAACAGAGTAAGGACCCTGGACTTCAGAAACAGACTTTGACTCACTCAGGGAACTCATGGGAGGGAGAAGAGTCCAGGAGAGCTGGCTGTACAGGAACAATTCCAGTGCGCAGGAGACTAGCAAGTATGGTAGAAGACCAGCTTGGCTTAGCAGGGAACTCTTTAGTAAACTAAATCACAAGAAGGAGGCTTATGAGAAGTGGAAACCTGGACGTAAAACTAGGGAAGAATATAAAACCATTGCTCGGGCATGCAGGGATGAAGTCAGGAAGACCAAAGCACAGGAAGAGTTGCAGCTAGCAAGGAATGTGAAGGGTAACAAGAAGGGTTTCCACAAGTATGTTGGTAGCAAGAGGAGGATCAGAAAACTGTGGGTCCCTTACTGAATGGGGGAGGCAGCCTTGTGGCAGAGGACGCAGGAAAGGCTGAAGTGCTCAAAGCCTTTTTTACCTCATTCTTCAAAGGCAAGGTCAGCTCCCAGACTACTGCATGAGGCAGCACAGTTTGGGGAGGACATGAGCAGCCCTCAGTGATGAAAGAACAGGTTAGGGACTGCTTAGAAAAGCTGGGTGTGTAAAAGTCCATGGGGCCAGATGTAATGTACCTAAGGGTGCTGACAGAGTTGGGTGATATGACTGCAGAGCCATTGGCCATCATCTCTGAAAAATCATGCCAGTCAGGAGAGGTCCCAGATGATTGGAAAAGGGCAAGCGTAATGCCTGTATTTAAGAAAGGGGAAAAGGAGGATCCAGGGAACTATGACTAGTCAGCCTCACCATGGTCCCTGCAAAAATCATAGAGCAGTTCCTCAAGGAATCCATTTCTAAGCACTTGGAGGAGAAGAAGGTGATTAGGAACAGTTGTCATGGATTCACCAGGGATAAGTCATGCCTGATCAACCGGATTGTCTTCTATGATGAGATGACTGGCTCTATAGATGCAAGGAAACTGGTGGATGTGGTATACTTTGATTTTAGCAAGGCTTTTAATACAGTTTCCAGCAATATTATTGCAGGCAAGCTAAGGAAGTATGGGCTGGATGAATGGACTGTTAAGGTGGACAGAAAACTGGCTGGAGTGTCAGGCTCAGAGAGTAGTAATCAATGGCTCAGTGTCTAGCTGGCAGCCAGTATCAAGTGGAGTGCCTTAGAGGTCAGTCCTGGGGCCTGTTTTGTTCAGTGTCTTCAACAACTTGGAAGATGGCATAGAGTGTGCCGTCAGCAGGTTTGCAAATGACACCAAGCTGCGGGAAGTAGTAGATATGCTGGAGGATAGGGCTAGGATTCAGAGTGACCTAGACAAATTGGAGGATTGGGCCAAAAGGAAGCTCATGAGGTTCAACGAGAACAAGTGTAAAGTCCTGCACTTAGGATGGAACAGTCCCATGCACCGGTACAGGCTGGGAGCTGACTGGCTGGGCAGCAGCTCTGCATAAAGGACCTAGGGGTTACAGTGGAAAATAAGCTGAATATGAGCCTGCAGTGTGCCCTTCTTGCCAAGAAGGCTAACAGTGTACTGGGCTACATTGCTAGGTGTGTTGCCAGTAGGGCAAGAGAAGTGATTATTCCCTTCTATTCAGCACTGGTGAGGCTACATTTGGAGTACTGTGTTCAGTTTTGGGCCCTCCACTACAGAAAGGATGTGGAAAAATTGGAGAGAGTCCAGTGGAGGGCAACAAAAATGGTGAGGGGGCTGGGGGACATGTCTTATGATGGAAAACTGAGGGAACTGGGCTTATTTAGTCTAGAAAAGAGGAGACTGAGAGGGGACTTAATAGCAGCCTTCAACTACCTAAAGGGCGGTTCAAAAGAGGATGGAGCTAGACTGTTCTCAGTGGTGGCAGATGACAGAACAAGGAGCAATGGTCTCAAGTTTCAGCAAGGAAAACTTAGGTTAGTTATTTGGAAGAATTTTCTCATTAGGAGGGTAGTAAAGCACTGGAACAGGTTACCCAGAGAGATGGTGGAAGCTCCATCCTTGGAGCTTTTCAAAACCCAGTTAGACAAAGCTTTGGCTGAGATGATCTAATTAGGAACAGTCCTGCTTTGAGCAGGGGGTTGGAATAGATGACCTCCTGAGGTCCCTTCCAACCCTAACTTTCTATGATTCTATGAATCAAGTAAGAATTTCCCTCCCCAGCCGCTGCGTCTGGCACCCGTCCCCCCATTCTCTTCTGTGTTCAGTGGCACCTCCCCTCTCCTCTTAGGAGCTGGGCTCAGCTGGGTACAGTGGCAGTGGTGGGCAAGTTCTCCCCTCTGAACCTGTTCCCAGGGTCATGGAGAACACCCAAGCGGACGAGGCGGAGACAGAGAATCTTCCCACTGCTGTTCCTGGCCAAGCCCAGATCCTAATGCAACATGGCTGGAGCAGGGTAGGAGTTTCCCTGATGATTCTTCTGCCCCTTGGCCAGCTCAGGGTAGCAGTGAATGAGAGGAATGGGAGGGGAAGTGCTGCTTAGCACAGAGGGAAGGGTAGGGGTGAGGATTCTTATCTGCTGCACCCTCAGTGTGGCCATTTCAGCCCCTCTAGATCTGCCTCTGCTTGTTAGTATATACTGAAGGAGTATTTATCCTTCTACATTTTAAATGATGTGTACATATGATATTGTCT
The DNA here is from genome assembly GCF_001723895.1 of Crocodylus porosus. Taxonomy (NCBI): domain Eukaryota; kingdom Metazoa; phylum Chordata; order Crocodylia; family Crocodylidae; genus Crocodylus; species Crocodylus porosus. Next base: position 68,446,470 of record NW_017728931.1, on the reverse strand, counting down.
TGACAAAGGGATTACCATTTTTACTCTAATAAGATAAGGTTCCCTTCTCTTCCCATCAGTATGAAGGAAGAAGCTTCTCATTTTGCATTCACATACAAGGAAACCTCATTAAATATGTTGTCATTAAACTACTGCCAGAAGCAGCATGTGCTCAGTAGTAAAATCAACTATGAAGTTGATTAAATGCAGCCAACATTAAGCATGACTATAAAACACATGGTCCATATTGGGCAAACGTAATGATGGGAACCTACCACAAGATAAGTTAGTAAATCTGAATAAGATGCATGGTAGTGCCCATCGCACTCAGTCTCCCTTAGTGCTGACTCTTTTTCAAGTCATAGTGAGCAGAGCCCCCACAACATTAAATAAGTTTCAACTTCCTCTTCAGTCCCACAGTGGAGCTATGCTTTTCTTTTTCATTTCCAATGATTCCCAGGGCTGGAGTAACCCTTTAGTGGGCCCTAGGCAAACAAACTCATGGGCTCCAGGCCAGTCGAGACCCCACCCCCCTACCCCCACCCTGGTGCTGCTGCTCACAGGGCTCAGAGCTGCAGCTAGGGAGCATCTGCTGTGGCAGCAAGGCCAGCAGAGGGGAGGGGAAGGGAATGGAAGATAAGCAGATGGCACCATTCACACCGCCACTGCAGAGGGAAGGACCAGGCCACAGAGGGAAGGACTGGGCCCCCCTGCAGCTCAGGTCCCTAGGCATGTGCCTAGTTTGCCTATGTGTTAATCCAGGCCTGATGATTCCTGTTTCTTCACCAGTCATAAATGACTGGCAAATGTCAAACAGCAGAGCCCCAAACCATTCATCCAGAATCTCTCTGTTGCCCCTTTTCTCAGCCTGTCACTTACGATTAGTGTGGCCCCACCCTACATGAGGTTGAGCTGGACGAAGTTGCATCTCATCTGCATATCATTTTTTGAAGGATCCTGGGAATTGTGACAAGAACACCTGGTTTCAGTCATGAATGGGAACTAATTAGCATATGGATCCTTTGTGTACACACACATACTGATCAGTGCTGAAATGTGGGGTCCTCATGGCTTGAAACACTAACTCTGTTGGGGCCCAGCCCAGTGAACTAATGGGAAATCATAAGCCTTTTGGCTTTGAACCAATATCATGCATAGTTTGTACTGTATGTAAGTAGGTACCAAAGTGCTGCTGAAAAGTGTTTATGGAGTACCTGTGCTACAAGTTGCAGCAGTCGCAAAAAAAGATAACATGCATCAATTCTGTTTGAACTAAGTCTGTGGGTACCTATGGTAAGTTACCCATATGCAAATTACTATAGGCATGTTTATTTCAAAGTCAGGGTTTTCAAATTTGCCCCTCACTTCCATATTCTCAGGGAGAGCAGAGACTGACAGTAAGGAGGTGTGAGAAGAAGTTGGGGGGACAGAGCATGGAGGGCCACCTGACCCTGTAAATTTATTTTCCCTGCTGTAGCAGTGGAAAGGGGGACAAATTCAAGACAGACCTCCAATAATTAGATTCAATACCTGGAAAATTATAACAAATTGGTGTGGTCATCTTATATTCAGGGTCATCTTATAGTCTGTAAAAAATGGTATTTTTGCAAGAGTCCATTTTGCTCTACATTAACTTTATCCATTCTATCAACACCTTGCTCCTTCACTGCTTGAGTTCATGTTTGGCATTGAAATTTTATTTTTATCATGTATGGTGATAAGACTTAGATAAGATCCACCCACTTTAGTCTCTCTGGCAATTCTTTGGCTTTTGTATCAGACTGCCTGAAGATTCCCTTGGTCACTTTTCAAGGCTTCTGGTATTCAGATACCTTTTCTCTTGTCTAGAACATGTTCACACTGAATGCCCCTATGCCAACATGCTTTAAGATTTAATATTTTTGTATCTGGCCATGTTGTAGCTGATTTTTGGGGGGCAGGTTCAGACGCAGATGGAGGGTGGTGCTCCTTCATCAGTTTATCACTTGTAGCAGTGTATCCTTGCTAGAAATGCTTCATAATATTCATTATGGAGCAGAGAATGTCATGGTGTCCCAGAATTTGCATGCATTATAATTGATATTTTGTATGTAAAAAATTACCTACCTCTCACAGTATGGTAAATCTGAAACAAAATACAGAGCTGAGAAGAATTCATTGCATTCAGAAGTTTCAGTCTATGCTAAGCATGCAGTTGGACCAAGGAAAGATCTCCCATAAAAAAAATAACTTGCTTTGTGCATATTTCTTGAACCATTATGGCCACAACATCACTTCAAAACTAATTTTATGTAAAGTTGTATTTATAGTTCAGAAAAAAAATTACTAATTAGAAACAATTATGGCTGCTGCAGTACTCAGTAAGGATGGAAAACAGTAGTTGCTGATGTGTGTGGAAAATGATAGCCATAAAAAAATAATACATATTTAAAAGAATAGAAATGCTTGAGAAAACTAAAATGTTCTCTTATTGAAGTTTGTTCCACAGTTTATGTATTTATTTTTAGAAATTCTGAAGGTTTTTTGGGGGGAGGAAAGAACCCTAATCATTCATAACTGATCACTGAGAAAGTTGAAATAACTTGTGTAAAATTGGGCTTACAAAATATTTGCTTGGCTGAAAACCTTGTATGCTATATTTTGGCTCACAACGCATTTTATGGATGATTTAAGAACCATTGAAAAGTGCCGTTCATAAAAGGAACCCTAAACAATATGTACCTACATAAGCTTAAACAGCACAGCTATTATATCTACATACTGCATTACTTTCTCCAAATTGGCTGACTTAATGTGACGCTGCTTAAGAACAGACCAAAAAAAAAAAAAAAAAATTCAAGAGCAAGCTTCTTGTCTGTTTCACATCTCACTAAGTTATGAGCCCCTGTAGGTACGACCTCAACTATGTAAGCTGCCAAAAGTAATCACCACTTGGGTCCCTAATTCATGTTTCATATGCCACTACTACCCGATTAAAATCTTCTGTACTATTTCTGCTTTCAAATTCATTGTTGTTACCACATTTAAGAATTATTATTCTTTAATTCTCCTTTAATAAATGCCTCCTGTCACAGAATCTTTTGACACTTGGTAGTAAGTAGCCAAAAAAGAAAACACGCACTTTAGTTGCCATACTTTGTTTTCAGCAAACAGATACGCAGATGCCTGGCAGTAATAGACCCTAAGGAAAATTGAAAACCTTATAAATACTAACTATTTAACACAGTGAAAATGACAGGAAGGCTCATAAATGGATATTTGACAAAAGAAGTAGAAACAGTAAATTCTTTCATGTATTTATAAGGGACATTTGTAAACTGCAGTTGACTTGTAATAATGATACTTATACATTCCCCAATGAGGAATTAAATCTTACCACACAATTCCAAGCAGAAGCTTAGATAAAAACTGACTGAATATTCCATTTATCATAACTCTCACATTCCTTTTAAAAATAACCTAGTGTGATCATTCATATTAAAGCACCAAAAGGTTCATTTTCTTTTTAAAATCTTAGTGTGAGTGCGCTGTTTTTTAACTAGGACATAGAAGTTTAGGGCCCAAACATTATTTATGATGTGGGTGTAAACAGCCAGCACAGAATTCTCATTGCTGAGGGGAGCTCTATACTAGTATACACCCAGCAGAACTGGCTTCTTTGTCAACAGGTCTCCTAGCTCCTGAGACAGAGGTAGCTGACCATTATATGCAAAGACTAGAGGAAAAAAAGGCAACCTATCAGTATAGGAAAGCAAATAAGCTAATATCAATTGGAAATAATGCAAACATAAAACAAGAGAAAAGAAACAGTTTAATATTATGATTATATACGACAAATTGGCAACTGAGACAGGAATCATTTACTATTTAGTGTTCACAAAAATGTGTCCTGTATTCTTCTGTACTTGGAATATATATGGCACGCGTGAACTAAATAAGGGCACTGTTGATTTTTTTTTTTTTTTAATATCCTTTGTGTAGTCTAAAATAAATGTAATTGCATTTTTATTTTTCTTCAGAAATGCCTTTTCCTTTGATGCTGTACAAAACCAATGTTGGTATTTTGAGGAACTCATGAAAGTCAGTAATGAACACCGCTATGCACATGAATATGGAGGCTTCAACATCACTGACAGAGATGAACCAGAAGCACTGCAAAATCATTTAAAGGAAACAGTTACCAACAGGCTACAGCAAAATAACCTCTTTATCACTGGTGCAAAGGAAAATAAGCAGGGCTCGTTGGATCCTTCTGAAAGATGGATTACTTCTGGCTACATTCAGCCCATTAACTCTTCAGTATCTTTATACCAAAAGGAAAGCAATGAAGAGCTCAGAATAGAACAGAAGAGTACAGAATTTTGCCACAGTCCCAGTAGTGAAGGTGAAGATCCCAATAAAATAACTACCCATACTAAAAGAAACATATTCAGAGAGCCAGTTATGGCATGCAAAAAGGGAAGAATTCTTCAGTGTTCTGAGCATGATGGAGAAAAGTAAGATATACATCTCAGATCCATTTTTATATAACCTGTCATAAAAAATGAGCAGTCGTAAACCAAGATAAACTTCTAAATTTTTTATTGCACTAATTGTATAGTTGGAAGACATGTTAGAGAAGCTTTCAAGCACAAAATGCCTTTGTTCAGATCACCCTTTGTTATGTTAGGCAGTATACATGAGGTCAGTTGCAACAGATTATCCACTTTCAAGATTTTGAAGAGGCAGGGATTTCTTAGGGTGATACCTTTTTATTGGACCAACTGCTGAGATAGAGTTAGACAGGCTTTTGAATCCAAGACATGCAGGTCAACTGATGAAGACTGTCTTACATTGAAAAACTTGCCTAACTTTATCCCAACTGTGCAGCATGGATCCAGGGCTGCTACACTGGTAAATTTGCACCCCCTTTTGATTTCTGAGCCACCCAGAGTTTAAAACCAACTGTGGCAGTAGCAGCAGCATTTCTAGTCAGGTAGTGCTAATGAAGTCAGTTGACTTCTGACTCATAATCTACCCAATCCCTTCTAAACTCTTCATTTCATGGTGTTAATGATACTTTCTTCTTTTCAGTGGTTTTGATGTTCCACCAATCAAGGTATTCTTTGTTCTCCAATTCTGTTAGCTGTTCCTGGCAATGACATTGTAATTTCACAGCACTGCAGATTGTTTCTCATTCATTCCAGTGAAGTTATGTTTGTTTCTGCTTCAATCTGAAACTGAATAATACAGCCCTAGGCCCCTAAGCTTCTGGTTCAGGGCTTGGTAGTGTTTTTGGGCAGAGTGTCAAAGACATCCCAGAACTGACTTTTAAGATCTTGGCATGCTAGAGATGGATGGCAGGGGAGCTGCAAGGGGTCTGATCCTTCTTGTGGCAACACAGCCCTAGCCCCTTCCCTGCCATCTGCCCCAAGGTATGCGTGCACCTGCTGGTGGCAACATGCTGGGCTGGGGCTTTACAGACCCTGGTGCAGCTGCTTGCAGCATCCTCGCCACCTGCTGTGAGTAGCCCGGGCACTATGGCAGGTGGTAGAGGCCTGCCCAGGCTGGCTGTGGCAGATGCCGGGAGGCTGCAAGCAGCTGCATAGGGGCCTGCAGAGCGGAGCCCAGCTGGTTGCCAGCAATGGGTGCACATGCATCCCTGGGTGAATGGCGGGGGAGCTGCAAGTGGCCGATCCTTGCTGTGGCAGCACAGACCCAGCCCCTTCCCCATTGTTCATCCCAAGGTGCATGCTAAGCAAAATACATTTGTATGCCATACTTTGGCACATATGCTGGGGGTTGCCAACCCCTGCTCTAGTTTATTTTTAACTGGAGAAAGATATGTTGTTGTTTTATATGTGATAATGCACCTCACCATCTGCATCCCCTTTTTCAAAATTCTAGATCTACCCATGGTTCAATAAAAGATATCGCTCTAAGAAATCCTTGCCTCTGGCATAATTCCTGGACCATCATGGCTATATCAATCAGTCCAACACTAGCATAACATTCTGAAAGTCATTGAAAAGTGTGTTTCTTCATTTCCCTTAGTAGGATAGTGTTCAGAAAGGAATCCTTCTTTTTAAGATGTTCTTAAACATGTAAGATGTAGCAGTTTGATTATTTATTGTGGAATTTATTTGCTTTCAGAAAGAATGTAGAATTTTAATTGATTCCATTGAAATCAAGGGTACAGAATGACCCATTATGAAATCTAAATACTTTTGAAAATGTAGATTTTTTTTTCTAAATGTTGCATTTAAAATAGTATTGGTTTTGATTTTTTTCTTAAGTTTAATCTTCACATGTAAGAACCTAACCATTGAAACCATATCCTCTTTAATAATGATGATCACTTATACTTTACAGACTGTTAGAGAGAAGCAAGACATGCTCGTTTTTCCCTACAATTTTGTTGTTGTTTTTTTTAACCGAATTGATTAATAGTTTAGAGAGAAAATGTTTTGTTTGGTGGGGAGGGGTTGGTTTTGGCCCTCCTTCTTCCAAGATCAGATTTTAAAAAATATACCTTCATTTTTACTGAGTTAACTTAAAAACATGTATGTTGGATTGCCGCTAGAACCTGTTATAAGTCTGAAGTAGCTGCACATCATAAAATAAAGTATACAAATAGAAAGGAAAGTTGTACTATTTCTCATTCCCCTCCCCACCACTTTTAATTTGTATGATAAATGCTATTTTGGGGGGATGGATTCAAAAATAATGTGGTCAAAACATACAAAGGTGCCACTGGACTTGGATTTCTTCATCATTCTTTTTCTATAGGAAGAATGTAGCTTTGTTCCATGAGGTGCCCAAACATTTATAAATTAGCAACCACTGGACAGATCTGAACTGTATGAATGTTTCCTTCTAATTACCTTGATACCCTGCACACAAATGTTTTCAAATTAATGTATATATTTAAAAACATTCCTAATGTATTATTTTTCTGAAATAGTTGCACTGTTTAAAAATAATTTTAATTTAGGTTTGCACTTCTCAAGGTTTTGCCATCTATTATATATGTACAGGGTCTTCATAAAGTCCTTGTGCACAACCTATGTTATTCAAGTGCACAAGGACTTTATGAAGACCCTGTATATGCTTCCATGCATCAAATTTTACTGGGTACATATAACAGTTAATGACAGAGCATCCATTTCTTCATTTGCATAAAGCTTTATTTTTTTTATGTTGACAGCTTGGCAGCTACAATAATCCAGTCATATTGGCGAGGTTATGTAATTCGCAGAGATATTCATTTCTACACTAGACTACATATAGCAGCAACAGTGATTCAATCTGTTTGGCGGCAATACCAAACCAGGAGAAAAACTTCCCTCCACAAAAATAAATGTGATCAAGTCACATGCACAACAGAACAAAAGAATAGAGCTGCCACTCTTATTCAGGTTCGTTTGCTATTGTGTTGTTTATATGGCTTCAGTTAGCTTAGTAGGAAGAATCTGATTACCTGTATTTATAAATGATGTTCTTCCTTTGGGGGGGTGGGGGTAGAGAAGAGTTGTTTAAACAAGCAATTAATGATTCTAGCAGAAAGGTTTTTTTTCCTCTCCATAATGTCCTGTGTAATCCATAATGTAGTAAAAAATGTATGCCTTATGTCAAATGTTATTCCCTTGTATTAGTCAGGACTTGATTTCACTTTATTGTTTCAATCTGAACTAATCATTGTTATGTATCATCTATGGACTGTTACAAAAGCTCTAGTTTTTAAATTAAAGGGACACTTCCAGGATTTTTAACCTTTAGATAACCTATTCTGAAAGTTGTTCTATATTGTAGATCTCTTGTAAAAATGTCAGAAGCATGAAAATGACATTGGAGCATAAATGCCATTTTTAAAATCACATAGGCACTCTAGAACTGTAGATCTTATTGATCGTCAAAGGACTTCAGTCACTTTTGAAAGTTTTGTCCCTTCCCAATGTGTAACTTTATACTGGAATCTGTTCAGGAGGACTTGTTTTCTGGGAGCGTAATATGTGAGAAGCAGACAAATAATGAGATAAAGAAGGATTTCTCTTCTCCCTAAACTCTAGAGATGTGACAATTGGAGCAGAAGTCACTTTCGTATGAAGCCTGTCATTTCTTGTTACTGGAGGAGTATAGGAGATGAGATAATAACTTAATTTAATTTAAATCCAGCCAATCTAAACTGGTGTATAGTATGCCAGGTGGCAATGCCATTACTGTTGTTGTATAACACGAACAACATAAAAATATAAAGAATAATGTTTGCATTGAAATGTTAGAGGTTTTGTTACCCTTTGCATGGACACTGTGCCGCTTTTTTTCTCTGTTCACAGTGGTTAAAGGCCAGCAGAGTACCCAATTGGAAAGCAGCTCTTCATTCTTGACATTTTCATTATGTTTATGATCAGTCATTACAGTTTGTGACAGCCTATTTGTAAATTATGAGGCAGAGAAAATACAATGCTATTATTTGCATATACTTATTGGCAGAGAGAAGGAAATAGCAATATCCTTAGTAATTTATACATTGTAGAACTCTGTGAGCAAGGAAAGTTGCTGTCCCAGTTCTAACAAAATCTGTCATAAAACAGGAATTTTCCTTTAAACCCATGCTATATATAAATACAGTAATAAAAATAACATCACTGTGTATAATAGTGCCTCTTATCCTAAAATACTCCATAGGTCTTTACATGTGTTCCTAATATCTTGCATCCTTTACCAATACTTAAGTCCTTATACTTCTGGTTTATGTTCCTTTTCAACATAGAAACTTCTACTATCACTACTACAAAAATTGTTTTGTTTTGTTTTTTTTTAATGGACCAAACTAAGTGTGAAGATGAGGGTGACTGGCCTAAGTTAATTGCATGAAATGGCTGCAGGACTTATCACTAGTAACTGGTGGAAATTTGGTGCAAGTGTATTTTTGTGGTCTCAGTAATTGTAAGTTAACATTCAAGCTTCTTTTTTAATATTGTCTTCCTCCTCAGTTTATAATAGGCCCTGAAGGAATTGTGAAATAATTAATTAGTTGACCTACGTTTGTAGTTGAGGGAGTTTCAGGATTCCATTCTGCTTGCTTGAGGAGAGCCTCTTGAGTATTCTAAGCTGTAGACATATGCCGGCATTTAATTTGTCTTGTAGTTTTAAATGTCACATAAAGTTCAAAAAACAGATCATTGAGCCATTAAACCAAGGTCTAAGATGTTTTATCTTCCTAATGGGATAACATAGAGAATCTGGATTTGGGTTTGATCTATGGCCTTGTATAACATGCTTTAAATTTTTTGCTTAGGCATTTTGGAAGGGTTTCCTTCTGAGGAAAAAACTGGCCAGTGCTCTTGCTGCTGTTAAAAGTGCTGAAGTGGAGGATGACTATGAAGAAGTAAATGTGGATGATTTTACATTTGATGAAGTAAGCATCATTGTTAATATAAAACCTTCGTACAAAATGCAGTTATTTTAAAACTGTCCTATGGGTGTTAAAAAGAAAACAAATAACATAAGACATAAGAATTATATGATGAACATTAAATTATATGTTGGGTATTTTATATAACCAGAGGAAAAGAAGCATTTGGTTTATAGAATTCATTTAAATGTCTTTGTCATGGATTAATGGTTTCCTGCTCTTTGAAATGTTCTAGTAGCTACTACACTATTAATGTCACACCCAAACTGAAGTTCCATCTATTTCTAGCGTCTGGGAACATAAAATGGGTAAGACAAGTGACTATTTTTACTAGAAAAAAATATAACATTTCTAATATTACTGTTTATAGTGTATGGAATATAAAGTGCAGCAGCATAGTTCCAAAAATATTACAAAATCACAACTTTGATGAAAAGACAAACTAACCCAGACCCCGCTGTCATCAGGGATTCCAGTGATCCAATAAGCATGCTATCATTAGTATAACGATTATTAATTTGTTTAGCAGTTATGCAGACATGAAACTGGTGGATATAAACTTGTTAAAGGAAAAACAACATATTTGTTTATTTTTAACAAACCTGGATGCCAAACACATGCACACAAACAAAAGGTGCAGGCAGTAAGGTTGCTTAGTAGCTACCTAACTTCTCTGTTCAGGAAAATGACTCAGGGGATCAGGATTTTTAGTACAAGAATAATTTAAGAAGAAAGTAATAGCGGGCGCATCTACACATGCATTAATGCACCTTTTCTAATGTGCATTAAATTTAGTGCATCCAGTATGAGGGCACTTTTGCACAGGGCAGGTTTGATTTAAATCAAATAGATTTAAGTCATGATTTAAATTACGGGTCAGGAAGCCTCCATTTTAATCAGACAAGGTTCTTTGGGTAAATCTGGTATTTTTTATTTAGACCAACTAAATAGTTGGAAAAATTTTTCTTAGCAAGCTTTTGGGTTTAAAAACCCTTCATCAGGCTGAGGAAGCATCTGCAAGTCTTATGTGCTCTTCCTGGATGGAATGAATAGTAAAGAAAGTGGAGGCTGGTATGCATACAAGAAAACCAATCAATGAAAATGTAAATTCAGTCAGTAGGTGAGAGACAGGCTGGTGGGGTGGGGAAGGGGGATGAATGTAGCAGGTAAGTAGTGGAGAGGTACCTGGGGACTCAGATGTCAGGCAGATTATAATATCTCATAAATCCAGTGTCTGTATTTAGTCCATGATTTTTTGTATCCAGGAGGTTGATGAAGTGAAGTTCATAAGCTTGTCTGTGAAAAGTGTTTTGTAAATACCCATTAAAGATTAGAACTAAGGGATTGGAGAGAGACAGTGGTTTTCTTGTGAGAAATGTGTCCCCACCGGTAGGCTAGGCCCTCCAAAATGCTTTTCAGTTGGCCAGTCAAATTTTGGCAACAATCAGTATTTGTCACAGTGTATCACACTTAAGAGTCTGAGAGTATAAACAAACACTTAAAAGAAAGAATAAGAGACAGTCCTATCAACAGCATGTTTGGCTTTATGAGACTCGTAATACAAGGCACAACCAAAGGTTGTCAAGACTTCTGACCAATACAGTATCTTGCAATCTGTCCATTTTTATGAAAAGACAATTCTCGATCATAGTCATAGGAATATCTTTGGTGTCTTTTATCCCTTTTAAGAACAACACACAGAACAAGAATAAACATAGAGGAGTCCAGAAATTTTGGAACCTGACAATTTTTAAAGGTGGTCTTCACATCTAGAATATATATGGTTCAGCATAAAATGAGTATACAATACTAGTTGGAACCTGCCTATTCTGCTACTTATATATCCTATATTTATTTCTTCCCTCGCTGCTTTTCCATTTTCAAAGGAGAAAATGTGTCAGAGAAAGGAAACAGGAGGGAAAAGAGCAAATGAGTGGCAAAAGCCACTTTATATAAGTGTGATTGACAAATATTTGCCACCTTGTTTCCTGTTAATTAATACAAACCTTGTCAGAGAGGATTTCTAAGAATGCTGGGGAAATAAGAAGTGTATGGCAAATCCACAATTTCAGCACCATGTGATATAGATATATTTGGAAGATTGTAGTAATTTCCTTTTCAGGTAAGTGTTTCCTTTAACATTTTTTTTAAAAAGTATTAGTTGCATTGCATTTCTTAATATTACGATGTTTGGATACTAAATATGAGTTCTGTAGAGAAACTAGTTATCAAAGAGAAAAAAAACTGTATTTGGGAAGCTTTATTTTATAATGTTGGTCTTCCCCTTCAATTACTGTTATCCTAAATATAAACATTATTTTAAAACAACAAATTAATTAGTAATAAAGAAAATTCAACCCTATGCTTAGGTCAGAAGTTGTTCCTGTGTTCCAGACTAAAAAGATTTCATGATCCAAGCTACAAGCAATTAGATATATATGGGTCTGTCTGTGGAGAAAACTAGTGCTTCACTTTCCTCCTAGGTTCCTCTAATAATACTGATACTAAAGTCATTTATAACACTGGCTTCATTGACCACCTCCTCTCAGAGAGCATGGAAGTTGATATTAATATAGAAGTGCAAATTCTTGGGGAAAAAACATTTCTAAGCAGAACAGTATGACCTAAAGTTCTTGACTCTTTAGAAGCAAACTATATGTAAAGCCCCTAGGCTGTCTGCTGGAAAAGATTAACTAGGCCCCACGTTACCTCATTTTGTATGTAAAGTTCCTAGAAATGCTATGATAAATTTATAAGAGTAAAGATTATGATGAATGTAGATGAGGGTTAAATGGGACCTCTGTATAATTGATGGCAGGCAACTGAAATGAGCCGTTTAATGTAAAATAGCTTAGAAAGATGTATAAAAATAAGTATTCCAGGCACAGCATTTTTTGTTCTTGATACACAGAAATATTCAAAAGAATTAATATAAATGAACTTTGCAGAAGTAGTAGGGGAACAGATATCGCAGCAGTGGCCAAACCGTGGCTTGTGAGCTGCCTGCGGCTCACTGGCATGGTACTTGCAGCTCTCCAGAGTCAAAGCCCTGCTCACTTCTCTGCTCTGGGACAGCCAGCTCAGGTGCTGGGCTGCCGGGATGGGGGCTCCAGCTGCGTTGCTTACCACGAGGTGCACTCCCCACAGGGAAAGCCTGTATGGCAGGAACTCAATCTTGGAGCCAGTGCCTGACTCTTGAACATTAAACTGGAGAAGTGGGCAGAGCTCTCTGGCTCGACCTTCAGTGGAGGACCAGATGTGGCTCCCAGGGTGAGTAACTCTGGCCACCCCTGACATATCAGAACCCTACAGTAATCACTAGGTAACCCAGACAGGAAAAATGCATTTTAAACTTGAAAATAGATGCTGCAGACATATTATATCTGGATATTTTGACATTCTGGAGAATTTATTAGAGTGACTCTAGCATTCTGTGTTTAGCTTGGTTATTTAAGCCAGATCCTTGATGTTGCACCTCAGTGAATAAAGGCTGATAAGCATACCCAGTTAATGACACAACAACCCTGTAATACAGCATGTATGATAAGAAACACTATGCTGTTTATTTTTAAATTATTTTATTTTATTTGGGTGAATACATATTTAGGGGAAGATCTTTGGGACAAAAGGGTGGACTCAACATGGATCCATTAAGTTTTATGCAACTATACCAATATGCAATAGATGAGGATTTGGCCCACTGGATGTAAAATACAATACAGAATTTATGTCTTTACCTTCTTTGACATTTCTGGACAGATGTTTGTTTTCTGTTTTGAAAAAGTAGATTCTAGTCTGGACTACTTTAGAAAGAAATGATGGAGCTAAGAATACCTGATAATAAAGTTTCTCTTTTGCTAGATACATTTTTATAATCTTACAGATTACAAACTTCAAACCCAATTTCCTTATATATATCTAAATGTTTATTACAGCCACAAAATTCTGTGTATCTAACCACCTCAGAGACGCCTACAGTAGGGTGGGTTGCCCTCCTGAAAATCTACTCCTGAAATATTTCTAGTTGCTCAAAGACTGAAAGAATACTTTTCCTAGTTAGAAACTCTTCTGGGTCAGTACTAGTAATGTGGTAGGTGTATGTACTCTATAGTTAAAAAATCCCGCACCCAAGACGTTCCTATTTTGCTTGGTCCAGTAAGGTTCTCACTAGTGGGAAGTGCTTCTCAGGTCACTAGATACTGGTCAAATTTTAATCTGATGCACACTAAGGCAAAATGGACTAAGTCAAAATGTTTACTACTTACGAATGTTTTATGAGCCTCAGAAACATGTGGTCTCTGTCCACAAATACGTGCTAATTAGTAGGGCTGCATGAAATTTCACCAGCCGTTTCATTTTGACACTGTTTTGACTCATTTCAAGCTCAAAACAGAGAAATCAAAATGAAAAGAAGGGCTTTGAAACAGCCTCAAAACAAAACAAAGCCAATCAAAACGTTTAAAAACTTCCAAAGTTTTGAAGCAGCCAGCAGCCAGGTGGTGGGAGATGGGAGAACCAGAATTCTGCTGCAGTCGGGCTGGAGAAGGGAACTGAGAGGGATTGCTCAGTTTCCCTCCCCAGCTGTACGATCAGGCTGGGGAAGGCAACTCAGCCCAGCTGGGCTGGATTCCCAACCCCAGCATGACCATGCACTGGGGGGAAACGAACTGAGACCAGCTGGGCTGAATTCCCATTCCCAGCCTGATCTAGTGCTGGGGAGGGGAATTGAGCAATCAGACTCAGTTCCCTTGCCCAGTCCCAGGCAGCAGCACCAGCTTCCCTCCCTCATTTGGCAGGCAGATTGGTGCCCTCAGCCCCAGAAGGACTGGCACAGTCTGGCAGCCCTCCTGGGGTTGGGACCCGACCTGCCTGCCAGATGAGAGAGACTGTTATGAACTTCCCCAGTATAGCCAATGGGTGAAATGTCAAAACAGCTGCAAAACAGCCTCGCTGTTTTGATGAAGCAAAATGGAACAGCTGTTTCGACTTGAAATTTGAAACAAAATGCTGTTCTAGCCAAACCTCAAAACTCAAGTCAAAACAGAACAGTGCCATTTTGCACAGCCTTACTAATTAGGGGTGTGCAAAACGAGCCATATTTGATTTGGATTCAGCCCAAATTGGGAGACAGTGATTCAATTAATTGATTCAGATCACTGTCCCGATTTTGATTTGGCCAAATCTGAAGATTCAGTGCTGATTCAGAGAATTAGCAATTTGGCCATAGACACAACTTCACATGTCTTTTTCTGTGTACCTCAAGGTACCAGGCATGGCTTGTGAATGCTGTGATGGTGGGGCAGATGGAGCATCCCACAGGAGCGCAGGGTCCTCCCCGTGTACTCAGCAGCAGACTTGGAAGTGGACCGGAAGTACTTATGGTCCACTTCCGGGTCTGCTGCTGAGCACGCAGGGCACCACCCTATGGCCCTCTGGCTCTGCAATTAGCCATGGGCAGACCCCAGGTGCCCCCCCCAGACCCAGGAGGCACCAGTTGCCAGGGCACGGAGAGGGTGTCCCCTGTGCTCTCCACGGTGAACCTGGAAGTAGACCAGAAGTGCTTCTAATCCAGTTCTGACTCCGGCATGGAGCATGCTGGAGAGCCCCCTGTGCTTCTGTGGGATGCTCCATCTGCCCCAGCATTTCAGCATTCACAAGTTGCCTGGTACCTTGAGGTATGTAGAAAAAACATTTAAAGCTGTGGCTATGTCCAAATCATGGAATCTCTCCGAATCGATTTGGAGGGTTCCGATTTGATTTGGAGAGATTAAAGGGTCTCCTGATTTGATTTGGATTCAGAGATTCAGCTGCTAAATCAGGCCAAATCTCTGCCAAATCGAATCAGCAACTGAAGCTTCACACAGCCCTAGTATTAATCTTATGAGATGTAGTAAAATCATCTCATTCTTCTTATTTTACATTATGGTGAAATTTTAACAGTAGGCACATCCCTACTCAAACATGAATGTCCATGGAAAAGCTGTGTAAGCTTATGGATCCAACTGCCCTCAGTTCTTTCCTTCTGTATGAAATCATGAGAAAGGAGGCTGATAAGTGAAGCTACAGTGTTGGAAAATGTGGATATTCATTGAACTCGGAATTCCACTTATAGGTAAATAACCCGTATACACACTTAGGCCAAGAACAGCCATTATATTTGTTCCCAGATTCTATTTTTGTACCTTTGTTCTGGCACGAAAATATAATGTATAGCTATTCAAGGAATTTTTTGTGGAAGAGATGTGCTTAGGGCAGGAGCTCTTCTGGAACCCTGGAGGTTCCAGCCACGGGAAAATGCCCCCCACTGCGCACCCTCCTGGGTCACCCACAGGGTGCTTGGTTTGGAAACTTCATGGAAGAATGGTGAATTAAACAGTTATTGGCAATAGTTCTGATAGTTCGGGTGTGGTCAAAATATGGCCAGCAGGCTGCATCCAGCCTGCTGAGGGATTTTGTGTAGCCTAAAGTGGGTCCCTCAGTCCTGCCCAGGCCAGGTCATGGGGTCAGCCCAGGCCATAGGGAGTGCAGCCAATCCTGCCACCCAAGACATGCAGTGGGGATGGGGTGGTGCAGCAGCTGTACTCACTTCTTAGCAGCCCATGCAGTGATGGCTCCTTCCAGTCACTGCCAGACCCAACCCTGCTGTCCAGGCACCCCAGCCCATCCGCCCTGCACCCACTGCTGGGGGCAGATCTTATGCAGGCGGGGCACGCAACTAGCTGGATAGGATGGAGCTATGGGCAGGCAGGGGTCAGGAGTGTGATGGGTAAGTGAGGTCAGGATCACAAGGCAGGACTATGAGATGGTGACAGCATGGGGCTGGGGCCAGGGCAGAGTCATGATCCATTGCCCACATGGCCTTGAGATGGGCACAGGTTCTGAAGGCAGGGGTATAGAGCAGGGGTGTGTGGAGAGCAGATTGTGGCTGTGCTCTAGGGTCTGGGCCTGCACTGTCACTGCCCCAAGATCCTGGCCCTGAACGCAGCTCCCTGCCTGCCCACAGCCTCATCCCATCTGCCTGGCCATGCACCCTTCCTGTATGGGTCCCATCTAGTGTCCAGGGAGACCGCAGCATCACTGGGCAGCATGTAGCCGGGGCCTAGGGCAGAGCCACAATCTGCTCCCTTCATGCCCCTGCCTGCAGAACCAGCACCCATTGCAGGTGGTGGAAGCAGCGAATCACAGCTCTGCCCTGGGTCCCAGACCCATGCTGTCACCACCCCATGATCCCAACCCTGGCTGGCCCTGCCTGCAAGTCCCACTCTCAGATGACACCTGCCTGTGCCTTACCTGCCTATGGCCCCATTCCAAAGCAGAGCCACTTAGGGAGTTTTGGTGAGCTTTTGTGTTGGGGTGGGAGGAGAAGCCTATGACACCTCACCACAACTCCTTATGTGGCTGATGGGCCCAAATAATTCCCCACCCCTATTTCCTTTGGTACTACAGATGGATTTTCTGGAGTACGGATTCTTTAATTTGCTCCTTCCCAGTTGCACTGGGTGCATCTACATGTGTGCTTTAATGTGCAGTAGACTATTTTACTGCCATTACAGTATCATATATAAAACCATGACATTACAGTAATTTTTAGTAGAATAGTCTGCTGTGCATTAAGCGTCACTAAAAATGTGTGCAAATGCATTACTGTGAATTAGTACAATTTAATGTACATTAATTTAGTACCTCAGGGTGCCTGCAAATGTTCTGGGAGGCTGCTCCAACACAACGTATTTACAGAGCCTCAGAACAGACTCAATAAATCGAGTCTTCTGGAACGTGGTACTTACCGTGCTCCAGAAGCCTCCTGTGTCTTGTGTATCAGTGTCCCCAGGCTTCAAAGCTCATCAAACAAGCCTTAGTCCAAGCTCGCCTGTCAATCCCCAATCCTCACCCCTCCCCTGACTCCCAGAGCACCTGTAATAGCATGGTGGATAAAAACCAACAATTTATTTAAAAAAAATAAAAATTGGATTTTGAAAAATTTAACTCAAAATCTTTTAATTGTATTTTTTAATATTTTTGTTAAGATGTTTTTAAAAAAAATAAACATATAAAGATAGTTTTAATTTAAGATACGTTAAAGCTCAAAGGTATGGGAATGGGATAGGGATTACACCTTCTAATTATATACTATTTGAGACAGTATATTCATGTAACCTTTTTAAAAGTGTTATAAATAGATCACTACAGGCTATGGACTATATAAAGGGCCCAATCTTATGAGGTTCCCCGAGGCTCCTCTGTAGATTAGTAAAGATTAAAGAAAACCACTCCACCCAATGGGACTCAGTGCTCAGTCCAGAAGATCCCATGAAACATCTCTGTGATGCTTAGTTTTAGTTTTCAAACTGTGGATTTGTATCTCCAGAGATCATAGGCAGACAAGATGTGGGTAGATGTAATATCTTTTATTAACCACCTAAATAGTTGGAAAAATTGTTCTTTGCAAGCTTTTGGGCACAAACACCCTTCTTCTGGCATAGGGACAGTTTGTTGTCTCCATTAATAACATCGTTGTTAACAGCAGTATATGGAGATGAGAGATAACAGACCTGATTACCCACCCATCGGTCCTATTGTCTCTCTGCAAGTTTGTGTACACACAGTCAAGCCTTTACCTTTCTCTAAAAGTACAAAGTTTCAAGAAGTTAAACTGGTAAATGAATAAAGGATATCAAACAATAAGAACACACTTTTGGTAGAAAACAATGTTTAAATTGGTATCTTCCGTATTATAGGGGTGTAGGTGGTAGCTGTGTGGGTTTAAGGGCATATAGGCAGGCAAAGATTTCCTTAAGATACTCGCAGATACACTCCTGTTCCTTGACTGTTTATTTTATCTCCTATTTCTGCTCCTGATCTTCGATGTAAACAGGCTACTTAAAGGATGCAGGCAGAAATGACCATTTTTGCCTGATCTGGCCACAGAAAGCAGTTTATAGTTGTTACCAAACATAACAGCACAGCTGCAAACAGCTTCAAAAATGGCCGATTGGGTGAAAATCTGACCCCTTGTTGTATGTGGTATCAGATAAAGTCGTTACAAAATGTAGCATCTTTTGTAAGTTCTGTCTGTGGAGCTCCCAGCCTGTCCCAAAGTGAGGGGCCTCCAATTCATCCACCCCACCCTTCAGTACCAGCTGGGGCACCCCAAGAATGAGCTCCGTCTGCTGCCCCCCCCTTCTGAAAACAGGGAGCACTGGCAAGGAGCCATGGCTGATGCTATGGGAACAAGAAACAACAATGAACTTGTGTTTGGTCCGGGGTAATGTTTTAAAGAACACTTTGCAAAAATCATTCTGAGTTACAGATGGCAGATGCACTTTTGTCTACACCCGAAGAGTCTACAAAAAACTACATAAATAGAATTTTATTAAAGACCCCAAGTGTGAGTGTGGTGAGTGTGATGAAATCCAAACTATAGCACACATCACAGAGGAATGTTCTATTTATCATTTTCATGGTTGCATTGAAAATCTGCACCAGGCTACTAGCAATGCTTTGCAATGGATATCAAATCTAACACTCACTCTAGACTTATTCATCAGTGCTGTTCTTTATAGATTGTTTATAGCTTGTTCTGTTTCAGTTGCTGTATTCCATATAAATTAATAAATAAATAAGTGTTCATCTTGTTCCATTTCTTACTAACTTTTTGACAACTTTTCAGAAATAGTTCTCTAATTTTAAAATGCTTTCTCAATCTACCGTTTTTGTGGGGATTTGCAAGTCACAAGAAGAGCACACATCCAGAAACTGAATACTCTTCAAAAGTTGTGTTCTGATCAGAACATTTTAAAAGTTTAGATCATTTTAAATTAGTAACTGCAAGCGTTCTTTCTTTTGATAAAGAACCCAGCAACTGTGGCTTTCCCTCTGTTGGACTTCTAGTATCCTTTGCTGGTGTGTGATTGTGTCTTATTTTTAAGGAGTGAAATTCCAGAATGCCTATTATTTGGATACATAAATTCTAAAGGCCAGCCATATTGCAGCAAAACTGTTACAGTTTTTGAGTTCCATGGCTTTATCGATAAAGGAGTAGTGATTTTATGACAATCTGGAACATGGACCTTGAAGGGTCTTATAAAATTCTGGGGGAGGAGGGTAGAAGGATTCTGGGAACCTTTGGAGGGAAAATATGTGGGGATCCTAGAGTCTTCAAAGGCGAGAATTGAAGGTGCCAGAAGCCTGGGGACTGTTGAGGTTGTTGAGAGGGTAGGAGTAGAAACTTCAAAAGGCTTGGGTAAGTATCCAAGCATTTCTGGGGCTTATGTGAACCAAATCTAACCTCTGAAGCTTAGAAGGTTCACCCATCTGTACTTTGTAGTCCTTTATTCAAAACAAAATGTAGGAGTTGGCTCCTGACCCATAGCTTCCTTTATGGCAAAAAACACAATTTGAAGAAAAGTTTTTATATTACAGTGATATTAAATAAATATCATAAATGACTTCTGTAAGACTCTCAAAGGCTCAGCCTTGTTTGGAGTTCAATATAGCAATACTTTGGAGTTTTCAGAAATGCAAATTCTCTCAGAGTCTCTACAGTGTTTTAATACTAATCATTTACCCTCATTCTTTTTTAGGTACTGTATCAACTAATTTTAGTTTTCATCTAATTTTTTTTTTTAAATAAAAACAATTGGAAAAAGAGTGAAACCTGGTCAAATGATTGCCTGAATTTATTTAAGCATTTTGGCAGAATTACATTTGGAGAAAGCAGTCGTTGTTTTTTTTTTTTGCTCAACAAAATATTGTGATTATCCATTAATTATACAGTTACAAGAGAGAGACTGTAGATTTTCGCACATAACTGGACCTCTCTTCTAGTTTTATTTTTTTTAAAGGCATGCACTCTAATAATTAACCAAGTTTCTCTGTTTTTAAAATCTCTTGCAATCCCATGAGATCAGTTTATTGTTGTGATATTTCTTTGGAATCCATATGGTACCTCTCTCTACTTTCTTGGCTGGACACAGTGTTTGGTTTTAGCAGTCATAATGGTGTTTTTAAAATAATCTCAGTTTGCAGTAGTTCAGTGCCTTTTCTTAATTTAAGTATGATGGGTTTCTGAAGTTGGTGTTTATAGACAGAGCCATGTGGTAGCTATAAGTAATCTTTATATAGGTATTTAATATGCACAGGAATTTTGGACAATTCGTATTGAATTTACCTAATCAGGGAATCCTTGTTTCTCTCACTTCAGTTTCAGAGGGCACATCTATATATCGCTGGAGGGCAAAGTTGCTATGGCACCATGCTTTAGTACTAACTTTTAGAAGTACTAAATCACAGCTCAGTACAGGCAGTTACTGTGTTGTGTGTGCAGCACACAGGTACATATTGCCGTCACATCACCTGGGGAGTGCACTGCTACAGTGACATAGTTGGCGATCACATGTAGACACATGTGATCGCTATGTCACCATAGTATGCTGTATGATGATGTAGAGCATTGTTACATTGCCATAGCAAGATATGTAGACATGCCCAGAGTGTTTCACTGTGCTATTTTTTACTTTGCCTCCCACAGTCATTTTTCAAAAACAGCGAACCACACCATCACTTTTCCACTGATTTACGTATCAAATGTACTACATTTCCAAATTATTTAACCTGAGATCTGAAAGTTGTCTCTTATGCATTGTAAAGTTGTAGTATCTGCACAAGAGGTAGATCTACTTGCAGATTCATGGGAAGCAGGCATATTAAAATATACCCATGATAATTTTGAGGTCAGGAAATGCTATATCCCTTTACCAACTAGTCATTCTACCTTTATGGGCAGAAGGATACATTATGCTGCAAGCTTTTCCACTGTAAATATAAGGTATACTTATATGTCACAGACTAGCTCTAAAAAAGGCATTTTAGCCAAATTAATATAATGCTCTTCCTTAGGTTAATTAGCTTTTCTCTGAAATCTTCTACTTAGTTTGTAGGAAAATCCCTCTGGTAAGACTTCTTAATTAAATATCTGCTTATTCTACAGAGAGAAAAAATACAAAGAAAGAAAAAGCTGATAAAAATGCTGAATGCCATTTTTTTAAAGGAAATCCTTTTGATCTCATCTTCAGAGATATCAGCACTTCCTCTCCTTTCCTAACTAATTTATTCTCAGTTAGCAAGACAGCAGAGATTTTTCTAGAATAGCTGTCATATTTGTGTTTTATACTGTGCTCCGAAACAGAATTGAGGGGGGAGTGGCGGAGACTCTAAGGAATGAAAGAAGCTAAACGTGTGACAGGATGTCAGTGAGAAAGTAAATAGGTGGAAATTTGAGAGAAAAAAGGTAGAGCAGGAAAGAGAGGAGAAAAAAAGCCAAAGGTGAGTAAGGGAAAATTTACAGTAGTAGAGTCTCAGAACAGCAGAGATTCCCTATGCCTAAAGAAGGGTGATTGTGCCCAAAAGCTTGCAGAGAACTTTTTCCTAACTACTCAGTAGGTCTAATAAAAGATATCATATCTACCCAAAGAACCTGTCTGCCTATGTCCTTAGACCAACATGGCTACAACCAAATTCCCTATGCATCTTGTGTTTATCAACTAAGGGCATAAGCCCACGGTTGTGGGACCCTGCTTGTGTACATGTTCATAGATCTTTGTTGATGCCAGAACTGTGCCAGGAACATGATGTAAGATGGCAGGACAAGGTACTAGCAAGTTCACAGGAGGGATTGGCAGGTCTGGGGGAGTTGGTAGGATGGTGGGGTGGGCTGGATTCTCCATTGGGGGATGAATAGAGGGCTAAGTATAGCCCAGTCAGAGTCATCGGGGGTAAGAAAAGTTCAGCATCAGGGCTGGGGTGAGTAGCTGGGCTGTCTCAGCCCCAGGGCTGAATGCCAGATGTGTACAAACATTTGATAGATTGAACTAACCTGTGCCAAATTTAATCCTCAGGTAACCTAAGTTAGGTAGGCTGGCCATGTTTCTGGCCCAATCTAACCTCCCTAAATGAATGTACAGTTTGGCACTTAGATCAACCTAACACTAATTAGGTCAGATATGGGTTAGCTCAATGCAAGTAAAATGTCTTCATGTAACCCAAGTTCTTCCATATCTGGGTGACTTTACTTTGCATCTTGTACAGCAGCAGCATATTTGATGTTGTTATAATTACAAGCATATCAACAGAAATGAATAACAGTATCATCCAGTGTTGGGATAAAAAATACTTGATTCACGGTATAGGTGAAATACATTCAAAGGGTGTTTTTTTGGTTGGTTTGGCATTTCAGTACTTTTCAAGAGGCAAATGCTTGGTGTAAATTGTTTTTATACAACATGTCAGATGCAAAGCAACTGCTTTATACCATGTTACTCTCTTGTACAGCGGTCAGCAACCTGTGGCCCATGGGCCAAATAATTTTTATCTGACCAATGAAGCCACCATTTTGTCAGAGGATTCAGAGGCATTTGGTGACAACTAAGTCATGGGCATGGCAACTACAGCTTGGCAGCACAGGAACCACCTAAAATGTTGCTGCTTTTAAGCCTTTTGGGTCAGGGATAGGAAATCATCAAATTAATAGATTCATAGACATTAGGGGCTTGAAGGGACCTTGCAAAATCATCGAGTCCAGCCCCCCTGCCAAAATGTAAGCTACTGCTAACTTTGTAGGCAAAAGAAAAAGGCAGATGAGGAAACCCAACTATATAGCCTTTTTTTTTTTATCAGAAAGCAGCATCTTTCTATCTTGATTTCTGGCTAACATCTTCCTCTCTGTGATGCATCCTATTTAAATACTATGCTACTCCAAAACAGTCCTTTTCAGGACTTAATAAGCTAGTTTTTATACCTGGGAGTGTCCCAGTCTCTGCTAGGAAGTTCCTCTTTCATAAATAGAAGTAATTGCAAAGGATATATTAGAAATTAAACACTATTAAGTCTGAGAAGTTTCCTGAAACAAACCATTTTTCCTTGTTTATATATTCCTGATTGTCTGTCAGTGAAAATAATTTTTTTAATTGGAGAATTGAATGTTTTTGGCACATTTAAAGTTGTCTTTCACCCTAGACCTACAAAAATAGAACTCTTAGTTCCAAAATGATACCTTTTATTAGACCAACTGGAAATTGGCAAGAAAATTGTCCTTTTTTGCAGGCTTTTTGGATCAAAGTTGCTTTGTCAGGCTCTGGGAAAAGTGTAGATGGTAAGAAGTCCCCATAAGTAGGAAATAAACTTCATTTTTGCACAGAGGGAGCTGAAGATCTAAGGCTGTCCCTCTGGGTCCATGAGAGTGTCTTTGTGAGCTGTGTTAAGTAGCTTTTTGATGTGTTGATCAGGTAGAATTGCTTCCCTGGAGGTGTTAAATGGCAGACAGGGAGGTAAAAAACAAAACTTCCTTCTTGTTCTGCAATAAAGTTTAAAATCCAAAATCAGCTAAAATTTGACATCTTCCATGTTTCAGGGGTGTACTTGGTAGCCGTGTTGGTCTGAGACAAAAACACATACAAAAAATTCTTTCACCCTAGGAGTTTTAATGAGTCAGATTATTCTACCAGCTAATAAAGCAATGCTCATTCCATTGTATAGCTTAGTTTGGAATTAGGAAATACTTAGATATCCAGGGCTAGATTTATAGTGCATTTCAGTTGAATTCAGTGGACCTTTGGAATCTAGTCACCATTTTTATTTGCTACGATTTCAGTTAAAGAAGCAAGATTTTTAGTTACTATTTTTTAATTCATCAGTTACTAACAATTCATGTTGATAGTCCATATACAGTAATAGAAAAGAAATAAAATATAAAAGAATAGTGTGGAAATGATGTAAACTACTTGTTACAAAACCTAACACTTTTTTTTGGCTCTACATTTCAATATAACACCATTTTTATCCAGCAGGTATGAGCAGTGTAACTGGGGGCCCTGACAGATGTTTCATTTATGGCACAATGAACATGTTGTACAAGATGTAAACATGTCACACATTCAGCCAGCTTGTGGCTGGTGTGCCATTTTATGGCAACATAAAGTTGTTCCACATACAATGTAGAATGTCTTTGTGGCTGGTTTGCATGATGCCTTAAACTGAATGAAGCATGTCTCTGACCATGGCTGCTTCAGTCCTGATGCCAACAATCAGCTGATTGTCATCCTCAGGCCCAGGACAGTCTCAGGTCCTGAACTAGCCTGACATGTTTGCAGCCTTGCCCTGCAGAACGCATGCAAGGTGTAGGGCAGAGCATTTAAGCATTGTGGCACAGAAAGCCAGTGGGCTTCCTGCTGCCTGGCACATTTTTTTATAGCCTTGCCCAGCAACTCAGATGCCTGCAGCCAGTAGCACTTTTAAATGCCCTGCTCTGCACCCCACATAGGGGCTGAAAGGCAAGTCTTCAAATTTGTTGGGTACAAAGGGGAGCCCTGCTGTTGAGATCTGTCAGGGCACCACCCCATTCCTGGGCCAGACCTGCATTTGTGCTATGCCTGTCCCAGTGCTCAGCTGAGCATCTGGATGCAGCACAGGGCAGCTTCAGGATCCAGGATACAGCCACCCTCATTCCTTTGTCTGATCCCCAGAATTGGTCAGGGCACAACCCTAGTCCTGATTTGGGAACCAGGACTGTTCTGTGCCCCATATCTATCCTCAGCTATGCATAGGGATGAAACACAGAGCAGGTCCAGAGTCCAGGAGAATCCCCAGGACTGGACTGGGGGAATTGTGATTGAGCATGGGACAATCAGTGGTCTAAAAACCATGTGTGCAGCCCAGCTGGGCTGCACATGTTGTATAAAAGTCCTGGGCACCAGGAAGCTGACATCATGAAGGGGACAACTGCCAGGTGCCCCAAGCTTTTAAAAACCATGTATGCAGCCTAGTTGAGCTCTGCACTTTCAGTGTTTAAAAGCCCAGGGTGTGGGAACCCAAGATTGGGAAGAGCCTGTCCCAGATCACAGAGTCCTGGATCCCCAGGCTTTTAAAAAACATGCACGTAGCCCAGTTGCCATGCCACAAATGACAGTTTTTATGATAGAGCATAACATTCCTCATATCCCAATCATGCCAATATTTTAATATCTTCCAGGATCAGTTTGGTGTTTAAATAAATACTAAACACAGCTTTATTTTAAGTTAGTTTCAGTTCCTGCATATTTTATCACATAATTTGTTGTATCATGAACTATGTGATAAATGTTCATATAGTTTGAATATGGGCTGAAACTTGGAGAAGTACAGATCATAATATCAATATTAACATGGTGCAATATGTGTGCGTTTCTTTTTTTACTGGAAAAAAATTGTTAACAAGCAAGCATATAGATATTAAAAGGGGATTAAAATAATTTATTTCCTTACTGTTAGAAATGTGAAGTCTTTTCCTAACTTGTAAGCAATTAATGTATTATCTCTGGGCTTATGAAATAACTTTGTTAAATGGTCAGTGTGATTATTCTTTGTTTTAAAGCAAATAACAGAATTAAAATGCAAATGGAATTATTTTGCAAAGACTCTTGTTAATTGTCTTTATATTTGTACGTTTACTTATACACAGATATAAAATTGCTTATATTTACTTATATACATTGCATAATGTTGCAATGTTTGCAAGATTAGGCTCTTAGTTTGATTTCAGAAATATATTTAATGTAAGGTGGATCTTTTTGTATATCTGTGGTCTTCTAGTAAAATGGAGTTAAAATGATTGTCCATACAACAGACCTTTATAGTTTTATTTACCGCTAGTATAATACAGATTGCACTTTTTCCATCAGTTTCAATTCCTATCTTCCTTTTTCAACTGTTGCTGGAAAATCTATTTTTATATACTTTGTTTTAGACTGCTTTAGACTGTTTTATACTGAAATACTGGACATATAGGAAAAAATGAGTAGGAGTTTCTTAAACTGATGCTGTAAGAAGCTCCAGGGACAAACACAATGGAATAACATATGTTTTGACAGTCTATTATCTGTTTGTTATTGGCCAAAGCAAATGATATTTTGGTATAGTTGTTAAAAACTTATTAAGTTTTAACAGAACTAAGAGTGCCAAATGTGCTTTGTCAGCAGATATGACCTTAATAATAAATCAGTTTTCTCAGTAGTGTTTTTATTGCTGTATTCGATTTTTAAATAATGTTTTGCTGTCCTTTAAAATATAATTTCTCTCTCTACAACAGAAAACACTACAATTCATTACATCCATGTAATGAAACAAATCAAAATACAGTTGAAAATAGGAAATATTAATAGAAAATTCAATAAATGGTAAAAGGTGAATTTAAAACTAAGGCTTCACCATAAATGTAAAAAACAAAGAAAGTAGGCTGTTCTTAATCACAGCAGTAAAAGGGATCCAGTGTACATTCCATTATTATTTGTTGCTGGGTAAGTGTCCCCCAAATGGTATCTTGGATTATCATGCTTATTGCAGTTTCTTTAACAAATGAGCTCAGTTGAGAAGTAAAACTTCAACCTGCCAAGTCTGCGGACTTGACCTGAGAGCTTACAATCAAGATTGGTTCTTGCTCACTGTTAATAAACCTTTTACAGATTCCCTATTCTTGCATACATATATGATATAAGTAGTTTTGTAAGCATGGCTGATTAGAATTAAATTTTTAAGATATTAAGTGCACAGAAAAAATCCTCATTCAAGAAAAGAGAAGAGTTTAAATGGCAATTTGATTTTTGTTTTTAAATGGTGGCTGCATTTAAGCTTGAAGCAGTTTGCAGTGTGAGAATAAATCCCGAGGGAGATGGACTAGTGGGCAGAGGGCAGAAGAAGCATTTACAAGCGCATGATAAATTTATTTGTCACATACCTCTGCAATTTATCTCAGTGATGTTTCCGGAACATATGCAACCGCTATCAAGTGGGTTGAGGAAAAGCCTAAAATTCTTTCTTCTTGAGATTAAACAATATATGGAAAAGATCAATGAAGGCATATCAGCTAATAAAAAAAGGCGACATAGAATCTGATCTGGATTTAATAAATAAAACATACTGGGCACGTCTGCACATGCACCCGACTGTGCAGTTGTTACTGCGCAGTCATTTACTACCTGCTAAAGCTGGTACTGCACAGTAACCTACAGTAACCACCAGTACTTTCCAAGAACCACCAGTTATTTCCAACCCTACTGCGCAGTAGCGGCAAGTTTATAATTCATGCCCACCAATGCTACATCACCATAATTCGTTGCTGTGGCGACGTTGAGTCTCGTCTAGATGCGCCCAGTGAACTATATTCATATCAAGTACCAAGGGGAAGGAACCTAATGTTCAAGAGTTCTTGCTTTTGAAGAGTGAAAAATAAACTGAAATTATCAAAATAAGTGCTTCCGAAAAGTTTGGTAAAAATGGAAGCAGGAAATTGTTTCGGAATTGTATATTGTATTATAAATGAGAAGATTTAAAGTCAGAAAAGTATTTGACTGGTATTCAAGGCAACCTTTTCAAAATAACTTAAATATTAGCCTGTCATCTCCTTTTCATAAAAAACCTGGCAGCCCCTGTTATTCACCATTGTAAGGTTATACAAAGTCTTATTAAACAAGCTAGACAATAAAGAATTACTGTAATTCTATCTTAAGGTATCCAAAACTGGGAAAATCATCTCAAGTTCTTACAGAGTAAAAAATGAAAGTAAGCTAGTAATATTCCATAAATGGAAGAAAGATGTTCTAGCTACATAAATTAGAAGTTTTCAGAAGAGGGGCTTGGATCAAAATGAACCCCCAGATAAGGGGTAAGTAAGGGCAATCAGAGTGGCTGCCCCGTGTAATAGAAATCAGGTCCTTAGAGGTATTTATTTACTGTCATGAGGGCATGTATCTTTATCACTTGTCTAAATGTGGTATAAGAAAACGTGGAAAAGGTCACGGAAGAATGAGAAAAGTTGCAGACTTTCTGATTTTAAAATATTAATCTGTGCTTGGGTTTTAGAAAATAAGATAATTTAGCAACAAAGTGCTAAAGCTCCCCTGAAGCTCCTGCTTCTGCCATTCTTATTCACGCTGAGTAAAATTAATGTGAAAGAGGTATTATAGCCATGATATAATTATGTGAGAGGCAAGGGTATCTTTTATTGAACCAACTGCATGGTTATAATAAAGTTAGACGAGCTTTTGAATGCAAAACATTCTTCATCAGATCTGATGATCACTCTGGCCCCATCTATTAAGGTGAGATCGCATCTTAAATTGTGCCCTAGTCACATGTTCAATCAATTAATGGCATGATAAAACAAGGAGTAAGCTATGCATTTATTCTTACCATCCTATTTATTGAGTGTTTGGCCAGGTGCTTCCCTGTGGTTGGGAGCCCCATCAGCTAACAGGGCTCTCTGCTGCAGGGGTGTACCACTCGCTGCCCCAGCTGCAAGTCTCATCAGCTGCAGGGCTTGCAGACATGGGAGCTTGCTACCTGTCAGTGCAGGGGAAACTTTTGGATCCCTAGTCACATGTTCAA
The DNA here is from genome assembly GCF_001723895.1 of Crocodylus porosus. Taxonomy (NCBI): domain Eukaryota; kingdom Metazoa; phylum Chordata; order Crocodylia; family Crocodylidae; genus Crocodylus; species Crocodylus porosus. Next base: position 68,417,681 of record NW_017728931.1, on the reverse strand, counting down.
TCAATTAATGGCATGATAAAACAAGGAGTAAGCTATGCATTTATTCTTACCATCCTATTTATTGAGTGTTTGGCCAGGTGCTTCCCTGTGGTTGGGAGCCCCATCAGCTAACAGGGCTCTCTGCTGCAGGGGTGTACCACTCGCTGCGCCAGCTGCAAGTCTCATCAGCTGCAGGGCTTGCAGACATGGGAGCTTGCTACCTGTCAGTGCAGGGGAAACTTTTGGATCCCAGGTTCCCCCTGCACCAGCAATAAGGTGTGATAGGATCAGATGCTGGATCCCACAGCCAGGCCTCCTGCCTTGCTCATATGGCCTGGCAGAAGGTGTTATTGTGCGTGTCACACGTTTACCTGAAAGTCTAGAGGGGCCTTCTGAGTAATACTTACTTTGGAAATACTATCCTCAGGTCACAGATAAGTGGAACTGCTTGAGAGAATAGATGTTCAAGGTGTTTATATTTTGGCTATTGATTATGACTGTTTACTGGCTTAATACTCTTCATCAATAAGTGCAACAGAAATACAAAGCGGGATGTAAATTGTTAACGGTTTGAAAAAGCAAACAAGCCTCTCTCTGCCTGTTATGTTTAACTGAAAAGTAACTTAACTAGTTTTCTGGGGTTTGACTTGCTTTACTAGCTCTTATTTGTTCATTTTTCTTGGGGTAAAATAAGAATTAGAGAGCAGGATCAGAACATCTCACTACAAATATTTATTAATTGTGGATTAATGTATAGAAACTAATTCCAGATAGCAGCTCCACAACTGGAATGGTATTGCAGGTGGCTATTTTGATATATGACGTGAAAACAGTTGAAACAGCATGCAAGACAGTTTATAAGAGACTTTTAAAAAGTTATCTAAACTAAACTGATTTTATCAGTGCACTATTTGACTTTACTCATTCATACAGGCTGCCTTAGAGAGGGAATGGCTAACTTTAGATTCCACCCGCTTCCCTTCAAAAACACTGCTGCTCTCAAACCAGCTGCACTGGCCAAAGGTAACATGTCACGGAAACTTCTTAGTCTTCAGTCTTTGTTCATTCCTTAAGGATATGCTGCTCTGGGGTGATTAATACTGCAATTTATTGACTTGAAAAACACAATTACTTTTAGAAGCCTCTGACTTCCTCCTCATCCCCAGATGTAATTTTTCATGTAGCTTTTCTTTCATTTACTTAATTCTTTTTCTTTATTTTGGATTTCTTTCAACACTTTACTTCACAGTAGCAAAAAAAAATGATGATATGCTTCATCTGCACATTTGGCAATAGATTAAAAATTGTGAGTTGACACAGTACTTTAAAAATATTAAAGTCTGCATTATATAGCAACAGCTGAGGATTTTCAGAACAGCTAAAGGTCATTGAACTGTAATGTCTGTTAGTTATTTGATAAACTTTGAAGTTTTCAACTTGCTGTTTTTGTAGCACTCTTTTATTCCTCTTTCTATATGCAGAATATTCCTAAAGATATTTTTGCTCAAAATAAAAAAAGATTTTTGTAAGTACATTGATTGACTTTATGTTTAGTCTTTGCTGATTATCATTAGGTATAATCACATTTGTTTATACCCATTAAATCTTTTTTTGCAAGATGTAGTTAAAAAAAAAAAAGGTTGGATCTTGGGCCAATCATAGTTGACATTGCCTATGAAATGCAGATGCAAGGCACAATTCTAAAAACCTGATGATGTTTAACTATATTTATTGAGTAGTTCCACTGAAGTCCATGAGACTACTCAACACCAAAGTTGCAAGGCTATTAACTCACACTTTTGTTTCTCTTTCTTGTAAGTATCCTAAGTCTCTGTGTTCTGATGGAAATTCATATGATTTGCCCTGGCCTCCATACGAAGCCTGGCAGTGTGATAAGAAAGTATATTCAGTCTCCCCAAAAAGGAGCCAGCTTAGTAGCAGGTAAGTCAAATAATTTGTGTTTTTCCATTATTGATTATAGTTAGCTAGATAGATAGATAGATAGATCTGACAAGAATCAAAATAGGCCCTGGAAGAATAAGACTCTTATTTGACGCTTTTGCAAATATTTTATTGGTAAGTCACATAATTATTGAAGTTTAGGTAAAAGCACTTATAATCAAAACTGAACAAACCAATTACAGTATATTGGCTGTGCAATAATTTAGCATTTGTCAATTTAATTATTAAGTATTAGAGTTAAATATAACAGTATACAAATATATAAGAATCTTGTGACCCATTACATTTTAAAAAAGCTATCCTATAACATGTAGACCTTTTAAAATTCAGATTTCTAAGAATAGATAAGGATTTTAAAGGATTTCTTACACATCTGAATTCCTTTGGAGAAAAAGGGCTAAAATATGCTTCAAATAATTGAAATGTAAACATCTTAAATCAATGGCAGATGCATATGACTGTCCAAGATAACCCCTTCCTGACTATAAAAATATAGGTTTATTTGTTTTATTTTGTTTTTTAAAAATTGTTTTTGAGATTCAGAAGGTACAAAAAACATTGCAGAGTAGCAACATTTGAAAAGTTCTTATTTCATCTTTCCAATGTGTGATCAGTGTTCAGTTCTATTATCCTATTCTACTGTCAGGTTGAAGAAGAGATCTGTGTCAGCATTCTCTGACCTGAAGGATAAAGAGCAATTTTCATTCAAATCAGGAAAAGAAGAGAAAATTTCAGAAGAATGGTATGTTATCTGACTTGCTTTTTAACACAAGTCCATCACCCAGGCATTGTAGGTCTAGAGGCTTTTAAAAAGCACCCTTTTTTAAGAAAATAATTTTTATTTGTGATTGTTAGATACTACTGTAAACCTTTTTACTAGCTTTAGAGGTATCAGATCAATTGACTATAATTTCTTAATATTTTCAGATGAGCAACATGTAGTATGTTTTTACACTATTGTATGACTTGTGTAAAGTGTGTGAGAGAGAATAAAGGGTAGTAGATAAATGTGAAATTGATGGTAAACTGTCACCTTCTCATAGGGGTTTTAAGGATATTTCCACTGCACAGCTAATGCTGAAGAGAGCACATAAAATGAAACGCAAGAGATCTAGTCATAAAACTCTAGGTAAGCCAACTGTCCTGCTGCAATGTGAATGAAATGTAGAGGATAACAACTGCATAATCTGACATCTGAAAGTAGAATGGCTTTTCTAGAAATTTTGCTTGAATTTATAAGATAACTACTGTATTATTAATATGGGTAAATGAGGAATGTGGCTCAGGAATAAAGAACTCATAGATTAAATCTTTAGAAAAGGATATGTTGTAAGAAATATTTTAATAATTTGTGAAATACTCTAGTGAATCTTAAAAAGTATATTTTACATGTTTTAAGTGGGAACTTTTCTTTGTTTCATGTGTTTCCTTTGCTGGGTAAGAAGTTTGTAATTTTGCGTTTTGTAGTGCTTCTGTTTGCCCCAAGGTAACCACAAGTTGTTATAGTGTGGCTGAATCAGTGAGGGGTTATTTTCATTTGCTATCAATCTGCTCTAAAAACAAAAAATATTTCTGCAGCATGTGATCATCTCTGTTATCTATTACCTCCATTACTTAATTAAGAGGAGTGCTATCTGTATGCAATTCTTGACTCCTGAGGTGCCATTTGTGAAGGTTTCACAGTTTACTATTGTGGAATCATATCATAGTTTGGCATTCATTAGTCCTGTAGAAACTGGCATTACTCAGATGTGCCCCCTTCCTCCCCCTCCCCCAGCTGAAGGAGCTAAAATCCTCCTTTGCTCCATGCAGACTTGCGCATACTCCACAGCTGTTCATTCCAGGAAAGGATGAAATATCATAATGTATAATTGATACAAGTTATAACTAATCTTAAGTTCATTAGTTATGATAAGCTGTCGGTCATTAGAAATCTTTCCATCAATAATGCTTACCTCTTTGGTAACATATATGAAGACTTCATTTGTGGCTGATATGCATTTTCCATTGGCATATAACATTGGAAGTCACTGTTTTTCACTTAGTAATATTAAAATATTGTCTAAGGTCATTTTGTATTTCATGGGGCAGTGTAGTACAGAGAGAAGATTTCAGTGTATGTTTTCAAATTTGATATCGGCACTTAAGACCTATTGTGGCAAAAAAGAAATCTAGCTTTGTGCAGTAAGTAACATGTAGTCAACAAACTGTCCTCTTTCCTTATGGATAAGGAATAAACAACAGGCAGGAGGTTAAAACAATCATCTTTAAACCGCCAGTAACTCTTTATAGTTTCCCACCCTGCCCTACCACACTACCCAGGAACAAAACCATCAATATCTGGTGTGCAGCTGAATTTTTGACATGTGTTCCACTTGGTGGCCGATGTATCATTTTTAATTAACAGGGCCTACTAAGTTATATCATCTTTTCTCCATATGTTGTCTGGTTAATGTTAGTAGTAATTAATCCAGCCATAAATGGTTGCTTGTTTAAGCATATCAAATTCACCTAGCCTAGGGTATTTTGTTGTTTTAATGGAATTTTTGGATGCTTTTTCATTCATTTTGCTGTGATGAGTGGAGGGTGGCTGTTCATTTGTTTGTTTGTTTCTAAACCACGCTGCTAGGAAAATTATCAAAGCATATTATTGGTATCTTAAGAAAAAAGGAAAAACCTACACATTGTCACAACATCATTATAGGTGCAAGCTACCTCTTCTAAGTACTACCCATAAAACCCACTTTTCTCTTTTCAATTACTGCATCAGGCCCAAGCCTGCCTATATAATTGCTCTATACAAAGTGTCCTGAGAATCAACAAATTCCCTTATTTTTCAAACCAACAGAATACATGAACAAATAACCTACTTACTGAAAATGTTGCACCCCCTCTTTGTGTGTTTGCTTTTATTCCACTCATTGGGGATGTCTACATGTGCATTTAAGAGTGCCTAAATTTAATGTGCAGGGAACAGGGGAGGGAGAGCAGTGGAGAGGAGAGGAGAGGTTACTGGTGGCTGTGCCCCACCACCACCCCGGTCCTGGCCCGAAGCAGCAGAGGGAAGGTGGGAAAGGCCCAAGCCCAGTCCCCAGCCTGAAGCGGTGGGGGAGGGAGGGGTGCAACACCCCCAGCCCAGGTCCTGGCCCAAAGCAGCAGGAGGATGGGGAAACAGCTCTGGCCCAGGCCCCAGCCCAAAGTGGTGGGGGGTGGGAACAGCCCTGGCTCAGGCCCTGGCCCCATTCTGAAGCGGCAGAGAGGAGGGGAGAATGGCCCTGACCACAGCCCAAAGTGGTGGGGGAAGGTGGGGAGTGGCCCCGGCTCCAGGCAGGGGGGGCCGGACCCAGGCCTTTCTCCCTGCCCACTCTCCCAAAGCCCCTGTCATTTTTGACAGGCCATTTCCTTGTATATTCATAAAGGAGTAGAGTTCGCAAATTTTGCGAATAATTTGACAGAATGAAGAGCAACGGTCTCGTTGCAGCAAGAGAAGTTTAGGTTAGATATTAGGAAGCATTTTCTCACTAGAAGAGTAGTAAAACACTGGAACAGGCTACCCAGAGAGGTGGCAGAATCTCCATCTTTGGGGGTTTTCAAAACCCAGCTATACAAAGCCTGTGGCTGGGTTGATTTAGCTTGGAATGGTTCAGCTTTGAGCATGGGGTTGGACTAAATGACCTCCTGAGGTCCCTTCCAACCCTAACTTTCTATAATTCTAATACAGTATTATTCAAGATAATCCATTTCATAGCTGCTGGTGAAGAGTGGGGGGAAAAGAAAAGATCTCAGAGTACTGAGTGTGTGGGCAATGAAATGGAAAGAAAAAGCCTGAAGTAATTTGTATGGGGGGGGGTAATAACCCTAATGATACAGTGTAAGAGTGATGTGGTAGCTGTGATGGTCAAGAAATTCTGAGAAGCCAGGATTTTTTAGGGAGCTATATTTTACTGGGCCTACTATGTAGGTGGGATACAGTTAGAAAAGCTTTCAAATGCAAAATAGCCTTTGTCAAGTCACATAGTTGCCATTTAGTTCATTTTTTGCATCTAATGAATTATGCTATTGGTTGGCTGGCATGAGCCACTTTTGTAGGCAATTAATCTTTACAGTGCTGCCCTTCCTTACCTTTTGCCTGACTTAATACTAGCACAGCCAACCACCTTTGCATACAACAAACAATTTCATTGACAACAGGTATTGTGGATATCAGTAGTATAACTGTGTTCAAATAGGGAGTGGATGCATTTCTGGAGGACAGGTCCATTAAGAGCTATTACACACAAACAGTCAGGGCATAATTTGGCCTTAAAATGTCACTAATCCTATGACTGCTGGTAACTGGGAGAGTAGGGCAAGAGAGAAGTCACTCTTCATATGATCTGCTTGTATACATTCTTCTAAAACAGGGGTGTCAAACATATGGCCTGTGAGTTGTATTCAGTCTGTGGACCTGTATGATCTGTCCTGTGGGCATGCAGTGTGTGGGCTGGACCTGGGGCTGCAGTTGTTCCACATGGCATGGGGACAGTTTGGGGAGTATGCTGCATGTGGTGCCTGTGCTGAACCGACCCTCCAGGGGTGGTCTGATTGGGCCATATTGGAGCCAACACACAAGGGCTGGTCTGGCAGGGTGCTACATGCAGCATGGGCCCCATGTTGACCCCCTAGGCTGCATACAGCACACATGGTGCTGGGTCCCACCTGTGGGCTGCTTGCAGTGCAAGCCTGTAAGTGGGCCAGTGCACTCTGCCTTTGGCACAGGGGCCAGCATTGGGAGCTCTGGTGCCACCCAGTCTTGCCTGCAGACCAGCCCAGAGATCCTCATTTGGTTTGTAGGTTCAGATGAGTTTGACACCTCTTCTCTAAAACTTCCATTACGTGCACCTGTCAGAGACAGAAACTAGCCTAGATAAACCAATAATGTTTAACTGGCTTTATATTCATCAGAAAATTCTTTGTGTCTGAGAAGAATCTCCACATGCATAGGTGTCTCCTATATCAGCTTCTGACGCCCCTTGTTGCATAAAGGACATTGACTGAGGTCCTGAAGGAAGTGAAGGACCTTACACTAATACTATAAATTAGAATAGGAGCCCTCCTATTTCATCTTCTGGCGGGGACCTGGCATTCTTGAAACAGAAAACTGCAACCGGATTCATGTCCAGATGTCACTGTCTACCACTCAGGATCTCAGAGTGTTTTTCAGATATAGCTCTATGTGTACACCTCATTGAAGTAGCTCCATTAGTTGGGTAGTAAAGTTATTTTGCAGTGTTGACATTCTAAAAATAAACACGGCATCATCCGTCAGCTGAACCTCTAATGCAGCTGGGTATCCAAGAGGACCTGCATTTGTCTGTCTGTCTTTAACAAATGTAAAGAAAATAACCTTTTAAGAAGCAGCTCTCACCTGTCATGTGCTTTTTGATTTTCCTCTAGCAGTCAGCATGATCACATCAACTCCATCTTTTCTGAACTACTCATTAAAGCCTCAATATTAAATATTTGTAATATTTAAATATCAAATTATTGTAAACTTTGGGTTTGTTCTTATATTTACAACTGTTTTCTTTTTCAAGTAGTTTAATCCAAAATTTAAACGTACTAAAATAATGCCAATTCAAATTTAAATATTCCTGCAAATTTGAAGATATATTTGGCACTATCTACCTCCTGTGTAAATTATATACTATAAAGAAGGAGCTTTCCAGATTATCTGATGTAACCAGGTAGCTAATGCTCTGCATGTTATTTAAAACAAAAAAAAAAATGTTGAATTGTAAGCAATGAGTTCTCTATATAAGGAGGTAATAGAATATTAACAAATAAACAGATATCCTTTTATGCCCAAACTTAAATATCGGACTGGTATTGAAAACAACTTTCATATCAAATTCTGCTATCCTGTGGTATGAATTATGCTGAGTTGCAGCTTAATCTAAGGGCCCTTTTACATGTTACGTTTATGCTACAATTAAGGTATTAATCATGGCATAAATGGCAAGGATGCTACACCTGCAACCATTTTAATGTTCCATTAAATGGCAAATCAACCATAATAATGTTCCACATATAATGTAGAGCATCTTTGTGGCTGATCTGCATGGTACTTTAAAATTGAATGTGTGGCATGTCCATACAATGGGACCCTCCAGGGTTGATGCCTGACAATCAGCTGATTATTAGAACCCGTCCTGGACAGCCCCAGTCTCCAACATACATGCTGACAATATTGTTGGCACTAGTTTGGAGCAACCTGGTCTCCAACCAGCTGGGGGCTGCCCCAGGGCAAACCTGGTTCTCCACCTGGGCCCAGGACTGCCCTGCAGGAGGGATAGGGGAAGCAGAGGCTCCCACTGGAGGGAACCAAAGGGCTTCTTCCCCGCTTCCCCTATAGGACTTTTAAACCCTACACCTGGCGTCCCTGCCAGGTGCAGGGGATCAAAGCTTCTGATGGGAAGCTGAAGGACTTGTTCTGTCATGGCTTTAAACCTCATGCCTGACAGCTTCTAGGAAGTTCCCAACATGTAGCATGGCAGGAGGCACAATTGTTGGCATCAAGGATCAGATTCTTATGTGCCTTCCACTGAATATGTGCCAGAGGCCTTGGGTGTCTGTACAGTCTAATCGGAAAATTTGCTCTGCTAGAGTGTATTGCTTACTTTCAAATATGTTCCCTGTTTCCAACTTCTTCTGGCTGGTGTCACATGTTCCCTTCCAACAATTGCAAATCATTGGAATGTAGTGACCTATTAAAGTTAGTACACATTAGGAGATAACACTCATCTGAAAAACAATGATTTTACAATGCCATAAGAGCACTTAATACATGCTGAAGTGCTTGAATGTGTTCCTGCTTGCATTTTAACTGCACTTAGTAAGTGTTAAATTGTACGTGGGACACTACCCTCTTCTCCATGCCCTTACTGGCCAAATCGTATACTGCCTAAATGTAAAGTGAACTTTTACCCTGGGGTTTTTGGAATCCTAATCTGATAAACACATGAACATGTTAAAAAAAGAATTTGAATGGCACTGGCAGCAAAATGTATATCCTGAGTTACAGATATGCTTAGGTAAAAGGACTTGTCCCTTTTTTTTTTTTTCTTTCCAAGAAGTATGTATGTACTCCCTGTGGTGCACTATACAGTACGAGAACTTCCCATACCATGGAAGTATTGGTTTATGTACTGGCCACCTGCAGGTTCCTAAGAGTCCCCTTACTTCTTCTCCAACGAGTATTCAGGAAGGTATTCAGCCCAGTACTTTAATTCCACCATTTTTGCTAATATTTTGAACGTGTAACTGTTTCATGGTTATGTAATGTTTGAATTATTGTGCTAGTTCTCATGGGGTTGCTCTTATTTTGGTGCAAACTGAGAAGTAATTTACTCATATTGCACATTTGAGTCAATTAGGGACTTTACCTTTCCAGAAATGTTGGTTTGGGGGTATGTTGTGTATATATGCATTATATATGGGTATTCTGTTTGTTGCAAATGTATGGGACAGGTATGTAGTGCAGAACGACTAAGAAAATGTGGGGTATTTTCTGATTCTCAGCTTGAGCATAGGGTTAGGAAGAAATGAGGCCAGGACTTGCAGCAACGTACATGGTGAAGATCTTTCTGAAGAGCACATTGCCATGGGTGAGACTCATAAAGACATTTGGGCATGGGGATCCCCAAACCTAAAAGTTAGGCATCTGGATCCGGGTGTTGAATTGGCAAACTCAAGTTGGGCACTCAGAGCCATGTCTATACAGTAAACTTACCATGGTTGCTAGTGGTGCCCTCAAGCATGCTGTAGTATTCCACCAAACCTTCCTTTTGAATTAGAAGCTGTGCAGCCAAGCTATGTTTGCACAGCAGGATAGGCATGCAAGTTAGCATTGAGGTGTACTTATTTGCCCATACATAGCGCCAGATGGAGGTGGCTACAGTATTTCTTATTCGGGAAATAACCCATGCAGAGTAGAGGAGTGTTTGAGGGTTCACTGTTTGTCATGGTAAGTTTATGGCTTAAGTTCACCATACTTTAAATCAGGAGACTTAGGAATGAAATTCACTATGCTCAGCAGGGGATGCCTAAGCCAGCCAATAAAAAGCCTTGAACAAGGGTATCTGGAAATCAACCTCTCACTTCCAGACTTAGGAAGTAGTTAGACACTTTTCTGAATTCCTGAGTTAGGTATCTATTTAACATTGGGATTCCTCACCTCAGACACTCAAAACTTAAACACTGTTGTAAGTGCTGTCCATTTTTTGTATAATAGCCTATTGGCCCAGCTGCAACAGAAGGTATGAATTTTGTTCTTATCCCAACTTTTTATGGCCTCATGGTGGGACCACACTCTAGGGAAGTAGGAGATGTGGATTTTAATTCCCTTGGGCCTATAATACAAATTACCCACTCCAAAACCAATGTTTTATTATGCAAAAAGATTGTATTGCCAGAAGTAGCCATCCCTGAGCTGAAGAATTGTTACTGTCATTCTCTTTCCTCATTCTCCCTCCACCCTTGGGGAGGCCTGGGGTCCAGTCCAAGCACCATCTTGGCCACTTGAAGAGAAGATGAATCATCCAGCCAGCCTGCAAGCCCTACAAAGCCAGTGGGTCTCCTTAGGTGGGCACCCTTTGGTGTTGACCTGTGGTGTACACTGAGTGTTTCTCTTTCATTTTTTTGTTTAGGGTTCTTTTGAATTCAGTGTTTTTGTTAGAGGGAGCAGGGGGACTTAGGTGTGTTTTTTCAGGAGGAGCTCCTTTATAGGAGAGGGGGTACAGAGTTGGACGTGACACTGAAAGAAAGTGGGACATCTTACTTGAGAGTGAGGTGGGGTAGTGGGGATGTAGGTGGGGGAGGCAGGAAGATGGGAAGAAATTTTTTGTGTGTTGGGAGTTAGGATTGGCAGGAAGGTTTACTTGTTGGAAGGGTATAGGCAGGAGGCAGTGGTTGGTGGGGGTAAAGTTTTCAGGTTTTGAGGTGCTCTTTGGGAAATCCTGTCTGTGGGTTGTTTGTTTATTGTAAGCCACTCTGAGCCTTTCAACAGAGCAATCTATTAAATAAATAATGATGAGTGCAGCTGGCAACAATAATAGGGAATGAGACAAGCAACTTAGAGTAGTAGAAGAATAAGTTATGGATTTCTTGGTGAACCTAGATTTTTCAAGTCAGCAGAACCAGATGGGATATATCTTAGAGACCTGTTGGTATTGGTTAAGGTAATTTCAGACTCATTTTCTGTCATTTTTAAGAATTCATGGAGGTCAGATGAGTTCCCAGATACCTGGAAATGGGCAAGTATAGTGACCATCTTTAAGGAAGATGGAGTATCAAGGAAATTACAGACCAGTCAGTTTGACTTCAATATCTGGAAAGGTCATGGAGCAGATCATCAAGAAATTTATTTCGAAGCACCTGGAGGAGAAAAAGATGATCAAGAACAGCCAGCATGGATTCCTCAAAAGCAAGTCATGCCTGACCAACTTGACAGACTCTCCGGATAGGCTTCTCCTAGCCAAGGCTGTGATAGATCTTGATTCTGGCAGGGCTTTGACACAGTCTCCCACAACATTCTTAATCAAATAAGGAAATGTATACATGATGAAAGGACTGTAGGATGGATACATAACTTGTAGGATCATTATGCTCAACAAGCCCCCAAAGTTTGGAATAGACTGCCACCGGAGGTAGTTCAAGCAGACATTTGGATATTTATCGTGTTGGGATCCTATGATCCCTGCTGACTTCCTGCCCCCGGGGCAGGGGGCTGGACTTGATGATCTTCCAAGGTCCCTTCCAGCCCTAGTGTCTATGAGTCTATGAATCTGAGTAGTCATCAGTGGCTCAGTGTCTAGTTGGGAGGGGTTATCATGTGGGGTTCTTTCCTAGTTCTGGTTTTGTTTGACAATCATTACATTAGAGCAGGGGCTGGCAAAATATGCTCCACAAGCCAGATTCAGCCCACCAGGCAATTTTATCTGGCCTGTGGGTGCTTACCAGCCTGCACAGCTCATTCCCAACCCTCCCATGCAGAAGGGCCTGGCCTAGCCAGCACGCAGCTTCCAGGTGGGGCTGCTTCTGCCACTGCTGTAGCCACCAGGGGTCCTGCTCAGCTTCCTCAGTGTCCCGCTCACTCCAGGCACCAGGTATAGAAGCAGGGGGGAGGAGCTGAAGTTGGGTGGGAGCATGGGACTGGGGCTAGCAGCAGTGCAGAGCCCACGTGCAGGGGGATGGCAGGAGCATGGAGCTCAAGTGGGCAGGGTGTGGATATGAGGGAGTTTGGGGGGGGTGTGAGGTTCCCCACATCTCCCCATGGCTCACAGCTCCTGCCGCTGATGGCAGCAGCAGGCACCTAGGGTGCTTGTGGCTCATGCAGGTGCTGCCACCTGGCAGTGCACAGCTCTGGCTAGCTCTGCACATGGTGGCGAGGAGTGCAGCCAGGCCAGCCCACCTCTATCACACAGCGCTCCCTGTAGTGCATGTGCAGCTCCCGGTACTTGTGCGCCACCAAAGGAAGCCCCATGCAGTGGAGCTGGCCGACTTTCCCGCTCCCTGCTGTGCTGGTCCCAGGACTCCACTGGAAATGGAGGGGAACTCCACCTCTTGCTTCCTGACGGAGTCCTAGGACTTGCATAGCAGGGAGCTGGAAAGGCACCCAGCTCTATTGTGTGGAGCTTCTCTTCTTGGCACAGAAATGCTGGGAGCTGCACATGTACTGTGAGGAGCTCCATGCAATAGAGGCAAGCCAGCTACTTTCCCTGCTGCACTCCTCACTACTATATGCAGCACTGGCCTGAGGCATGTGCTACCAGGTGGCAGCACCTGCATGGGCCATGAATGCCCCAAGTACCTGCCACCTGCTGCTGCTGCTGCTGCTGCTGCTGCTGGTGGCAACAAGGGCTGTGCACCATGGGGGGAGGAGTGTGTGGAGGGTAGGGGGTTCCCACATCCCCCCCACCCTCCTTCACACCCTGCAAATGCCACACACCCACACTCTGCCACCACAACCCCCACATATACACCTCCAACATACCCTATTGCCCTTCCAGACACACAGCCACACCCTGTCAAAAACCCGTTCACACAGACCCCACACAAAATATACAACAGTAAGACCTTATGTTTGAGTTGTTATGCAGTCACCTTTATATATAGTATGCAAACGCAAATCATGACAAAAATTTTTTTTGTAATAAAAGTAAACTATATTATAGTAGGTGTTTGACTTTTAGTGTATGATTTGCTCCTGGAAGTACCTCCAGATGGCGGGGGAAAGGGGAGGGGGCAATGACAAGGGGAGGGACCTCCTGTGCCAATGGTCAGGGGTTAGATGTAGGACTTCTGGTCCAAAGATAGTGGCCAGGGGGTGGGGCACCTGTCTAGAGGCAGGGCTACCCTTGCGGCCCTCAAGTGCTCACCAAAACTCATTAAGTGGCCCTCCAGCCAAAATATTTGCCCACCCCTGATTTAGAAGATGGATTGAATGCACACTTAGCAAATAGAAAGATGACACCAGGTTGGGTAGAACTGCTGACTTTCTGCAGGGTGGAGCTAGGATTCAGAATGACCTGAATAAATTAGAGAAATGGTCTGACATCAATCTAAGGTGTCAGAGAACAAATGGTCTGAGAACAATTGCATGCACAAATCATGGAATGATTAACTAAGCTGCAGTACTTCAGGGAAGGACCTGGGGATTACAGTAAAATATAAACTGAATTTGACCCAACGCTATGTTCTTGTTGCGAAAAAGGCCAGTAGCAAACTGGGCTGTATTAAGAGGGATGTCACTTGCAAATCCAGGGAAATGATTCTTCTGCTCTATTCAGCATGAACAAAGACTAACATTTATCAGTACAGTACAGTATCCAGTTTTGAGCTCCACGCTTCAAGAAATATATAGACAGATTAGAGAGAATCCAGTGGAGAACAACTCAAATTATTAGATACCTGGAAAAGTCATGAGGAATGACTCAAACAACTAGTCTGGAGACATAAAGACTAGAGGAGAAATTTGATAATAGTCTTCAGATCCCTTAAAGGTGATTATAAAGAGGATGGAGATAGACAAATTGCTGGCCTTAGGAAACAAGACAAGAAGCAATTAAATTGCTCAACAGGAAAAACTTAGGTTGGAGGTTAGGAAGATTTTTCTCAGTGTGAAGATGGTTAAGCATTGGAATAGCCTATCCAGAGAGGTTGTGGAATGGACATTTTTTAAGATCATATGAAATAGGCACTTGACTGGGTTGACTTAATACAAGAAGGTTCAGGAGAGGAAGACCTGATGGCGAAAGTCTACTATAGGCCTTCCTAGCTAGAAGAGGAGAGTGATCAGGCATTCTTCAGGGAACTGAGTGAGGACACCAGCACTAACGATCTGATTGTTATGGGTGACTTCAACTACCCTGACATCTGTTGGGAGGACCATTCGGCCAGCTTCAGCAGGTTAGCTAACTTCTTGGCAGCTGTTGATGACCTTGACACAGGTTGTGGAAGGACCAACTAGGAGTAAAGCCACTCTGGACTTAGTGCTGACCAAAGGGGAGGACATGGTGGGTGATGTGAGGATTGGAGGTAATCTGGGCTACAGTGATCATGATCTGATTAGGCTCACCATCCACCAGAAGGCTGGGAACTCAGTAGGACAGAAATCTTAGATTTAAAAAGGGCAGACTCTGGCAAACTCAGGACACTAGTTAGAGAGGCCCTCTGCAACCAGCAGCTGGACAGTTTGGGAGTTCAGGAATACTGGTGCTTCCTCAGGGAGCAATTCTCACTGCTCAAAAAGAGGCCATTCCCACGCAGTCAAAAAGCGGGAAAGGAACCAAGACACCTGCTTGGCTTAACAGGGATATTAGGGAACTATTAAAACAGAAAAAAGAAGCATATCTGCAGTGAAAAAACATTTCCGCAACCAGAGAGGAGTAAACTTATACAGCCAGCATCTGCAGGTATGAGAAGTGGAGAGCCAAGGCAGGCGTGGAGATCAAGCTGGCAGCTGAAATAAAGGACAACCAAAATTCCTTCTGTAGGTACATAGGGAGCAAGAAAAAATTGAGCTCCACTGTGGGGCCCTTACTAAATGTAGAGGGGCAGCCCACAGTTGATCCCCGTGAAAAGGCAGAGCTCCTAAATACTTACTTTACATCAGTATTCCAGAAATCAGATGAGACCTGTTCACCCGTCAAGAAGGCCGGGGAATATGGGGAAGACAACAGACCACATGAAATCAGTCCCAAGCAGGTAAGGGTACTCTTAAAACATTTGGACGTTTTCAAGTCTGCTGGGCCAGATGACCTGCATCTGAGAGTACTGAAAGAACTGTCTGAGCACATAACAGGGCCTCTGGCAAAGCTGTTCGAAGAATCATGGAACTCAGGAGTGGTCCCAAACAACTGGAAGAGGGCTAACATGGTACCGATCTTCAAGAAAGGGAAGGGGGATGACCCTGCAAACTATAGATCACTCAGTCTGACTCTGGTCCTCGGGAAAATTTTTGAAAAAACTGTTAAGGAGGCCATCAATTTCAAGCTCATAACTGGTAAGACGTTAAGAAGCAACCAGCACAGCTTTGTTGAGGGTAGGTCATGCCTGACGAACCTGTTGTCCTTCTATGATCAGGTAACTAACCAGCTGGACAAGGTATATGAGGTTGCCATCATCTACTTAGACTTCAATAAAGCCTTTGATTCCATTTCCCACTAGATTCTCTCAATTAAACTGGAGGCTACTGGCCTAGACCAGTCTACAGTGAGGTGGGTAGGCAACTGACTTAAAAGCCTATTCCAGATATTGTAATCAGTGGGATGACCTCATCCTGGAGGGCCATCTCCAGTGGTGTCCCCCAGAGGTTGGTGCTTGGGCTTGTGCTATTTAACATCTTTATCAGTGACTCGGTGCTATTTAACATCTTTATCAGTGACGGGGTGGGAAGTGCAATGATTAAGTTTGTGGATGACACCAGGCTGTGGGGAACTGCAGGCACATTAGAGGATAAGGAAAGGATCCAGGATGGACAGACTGGTTCTATGGGCTGAACAGAATCAGATGAGGTTCAATAGGGATACATGCCGGGTCCTTCATCTGGGTAGGAAGAACCTTCACCATAACTGTACAATGAATGGTGGACCACTGGCTGGCACAGCATCTAAATGGGACCTGGGGGTGGCAGTCGGTCAGAAAATGAATGTGAACCAACAGTACAATGAAGTTGCCAGCAGGGCAAATGGAACTGTGGCGTGCATCAGCCAATGTATTGCCAGTAGATCTAGAGAGGTGCTCCTCCCTCTCTATTCAGCATTGGTAAGGCCACAGCTGGAGTACTGTGTCCAGTTCTGGTCAGTGCACTTCAGGAAGGATGTGGATAAGCTCGAGAGGGTAAAGAGAAGGGCCACTCATACGATTAGGGGCCTGGAGGATTGGCCCTATGAGGAGAGATTCTAGGAACTGGGCCTGTTCAGTCTGAGTAAGAGAAGACTGAGAGGTTTCTTGATAGCTGCCTACAAGTATGTCAGGAGCACCAAAATCTAGGGGAGCAAGTCTTCAGGAAGGCACTCCTTTGGGAGGATGAGGACCAATGGGCACAAGCTAATTGAGGAAAAAATTAGGCTGGACATAAGGAAAAACTTCTTTTCAGTATGAGGAACTAGAATCTGAAACACTCTCAACAGAGGTGGTGCAGTTGCCATCCTTGTAAGTGATTAAGAGGAGCTGGACAAGCACCTTGTTGAGCTTGTTTGAACCCAATAACCTGTCTATTTCAGGGGACCAGACTTAATGATCTTCCAGGTCTTTTCTGGTCTTTTGAGTCTATGATATATGATTAATTAGGGATGATCCTGCCTTGAACAAGAGGCCATACTAGGTGACTTCTTGATGTCTTTTCCAGTTCTACTTCCCTATGATTCTTTTTCAAAAAAGCAGCAGTGAGTGCTGAACTTAGAAGACACTTAAAAATTAGTAATAACATTGAGGCCGTCTCCCAAATTGAGTTAATCAGATGACTTAAGTGGAGGGATTCCCTGTTTGTAAGTCTCAAACAGAAAGCAGACATCTAGATACTCAGCTCAGCCAAGGCGGCCTCTGGCCGTTCACAGTGCCTGATGTTTAGTCACCTAAGTTGTTTTTTTGCCAGAATACTTAAGCACCTAAAGCAGAGATTCCCAAAGTGGTGCTGGGTGGGATATCATGCTCGGGGCTACGTAACAAAATGAATCTGTAGTGCAGTACATTTATATTCAGTACACAGTATAACATGGTGCCACAGAGAGCTTCCTGAGAGATGAAGGTGAGGCAGGGTGCTGCACTATGCAGATGAGTGCCTGCCTGCACATATGTGCAGCAGGGTAGGGGAAGCAGAGTGCAGTGAGGTGGGGGAGCAGCTGTGTGCACACAATGCAGGTAGGGTAGGGGAGCATCCACCAGCATGCATAGCTGACCCTGACTAGTGCTACCCCCATAGTATGCACCCCACACTGGTGCAGTCCACGGGGTATGTGTCCCTCAACCAGTTTGAAGTTGGACAACCCTAATCTAAGGAATCTTGGGCAACTAAGTAGGGTAGGTAGGAATTTTGTGAATCACTTTCTTGCATTCAGACAGCCAACTCCATCATCTAAACCCAATTTTAGGCACTTCATTTCTGTGTGAAACCCATATATTTGGGTTATGAACCTTTGAAAAAGAACAGTTTAGCAACTGCACTATTACTATAGCTTGTGTTACTAAGAGTGCTAACGGTAGCCTTCTTTTACGAAGGTAGTGGGGGGAAGGGTGCAGGCAGTACTTACACAGCATGAGTGTCGCAGAGCACTTAGGTGCCCTACGCCTGAGAATGGAAACGGCTCGGGAGAGACTCCTGGTGGCGAGAAGGGGGAGGCTCAGCTGCCAGTCACCAGGGCAGCACAGGTGCTGGTTGGTAGGACAACCAGTGAAAACCAGCTGACAGGAAGGGGCAAGGCTTGGCCTTTAAGCCCAGGACTGAGGTCAGGAGGGCAGTTCCCCTCTGGAAGGGGGAGCTTGGCCAGTGTAGAGAGAGAGAGGAGAAGCTAGACTGTATGAGCATGCCCTGGTTGCTGCCATGGCTTGGAGTATTTCCCAGTAGGGACTGAATGTTGTTCTGACCGTACGGTTTAGCTTTATGTTATAGGCAGGAGGCTTAGATTTGCATTAGAGCCGATTGGCTGGTGATATTGCTTCTGTTTGTAGTTTTATAAGACCGGAGGGCCGGGTGAGGCTATTAGGGGTTGGAGGAGGCCTCATAGGGGCTCCACAGTAGTGTGGGGACCCGGGTGCCAGAGAGGACACAACATTCAGGGATGCATTGACCCCAGCCCCAGGGCAGGCAATTGCGAGACCAGCCAGAGAGAGTGTCCGTGGGGGTGCAGGCGTGCAGAGAGGGAAATTGACCAAACAACATCCGGTGCAACTGCGAGGCTTGGGGCGTGATACAGGGATGGTTAGAGCCACGCATAGCCCATAAGGCTGGGGTGCACCAAGTCACCCAAGATAGAACACAGACTGGGAGACATCAGGGCACCGTGTCAGAGAGGACTAAGGCCAGCCTCCCTTAAACATTAGTAACATCAAAGACATGGCAGGCAAGATAGTGAGGGTGCTTTTAATATCACCGTGGCATGGTAAGGGGTGCTAGGGGAGTTCATGGCCACCCGTAAGACCCCGCCCTGTTACAATGAGATGAGTAACCCCAGGTACTGAAGTACTTAAATAACAAACCATTACACATACAGATGCTTGTTAAATAAAATTGTGGCCTATTTTAACCATATGAAATGTATGTTGTGTCTTAGTCATGTACTATATCTACATCAACTACTTTTATTTTACTGTAAAACGATACGAAACATTTGGTCAAGAAACCAGATATTTTACAGCTAAGTAGAATAATATAAAAAGTACCATTTATTAAGGATGCAAAATGCTGTAAAGTTCTCCTCCCTCCACACTCCCCCACCCCCTCAAAAAAACAAAACCTAAGACCAGCTGGACTTAATGCAGTTCATTATGCCTGAGTGTTATGATTAAGAAAATCATGGAGTTCTTAAAGATATCTTGGTGAAAAAGAATGCTGAATTCCCTTTATTGTGTAGATGTAGTGTTAACCCCTGAAATTCCAACGCTAGTTTTTTGTTTCCTTTTAACAAAAGTCTTTCAGATGACCAGAAGCCTTAAAGAGTTTTTAGTTGCTATTGCCAAGCCTGTTGCACTGTTACTTGTTGAACAATTTCATTTCAAAATATATAACTTGAATGAATTGAGATTTCTGTACCTCCCAGATAGAACCATAAGAACAGAGGAAAAAGAATTTAGATGAGGTTTGACTACTTAGAGCAGAGTGCACAATATAATAATTTGATCCAGGACTATAAATACCGGGAATTCTCTTCTTTAGTTTTTTTTTTTTTTTAAAGTGACAATATAATGCCATATGTAAAAAACTCAATTTTAAGATTATATGATAATACAACAACATTCTAATGAACTAACAACAGCTTATAAAATATCTGGATACCAGTCTGTGAGCACATCCCCGTGTGTGCACATGCAGGGGCACGTGTTTCCTGTGGGACAAATAGCAGCAGAACATATACCAGCATGCAGCAAAGGGTCCTGGGTGGGGTAGAGTTGGCTTGGGCCAGCACCTATGCTAGCCCCAGCAACCTTACCTCAGATCCTGGGGGCCCCCTGGGGCAGCTGCTGTGCTGAGCCAGCTGCTCAGAGCCTGGCCGGCAGCCAGAGCATGGCTCTGGCCAGCCAGGCTCTGATTTCTGGCAGTGCATCTGGCAGTGACATTGCTGCCACGTGTGCTGCACTGCTACTTAAAGCGATTTTTTTTTTTTTTTTTTTTTACAATAGGATCTTTGTTTCATGGGTATACATGTGCCACATGCAATATGCAGCACCTCAAATGACTTTGAAGTGTTGCAAACCTCACATGCGCCATAGTGAGGGCACACCCTTCATGTGTATGTAAGAGTAAGGGAACTTAAGTTTTTTAATAACCCTAACACTTCCTTTGGGATCTGGGAAGAGGAAGGGTTCCATTTTGTTTATACTCTTTGGTGTGGTTGAATCAGGGAGTCCCAAACACTGTCTATAAAGCCTTTTTTTTAATGCTAGTACTGTACAGGCATAGAACACAAACAGGGTCTGTCTCTTACTAAATTCACAATCTGAGTAATCTTACGTATGTTCATGTGAAGCAGATCTGCTATTTTGATTAATCAACACCTGAACATGGGAATAGATGTCCATTTTTCTGTGTTGTTTTTTTTTTTCCCACAACTAAAATCAGGAGCAAACTAATTTTAATTTTTTATTGCTTTGCATATTACTATGTAACAAAGATGCTATCAGATCAGGCAATAAACTAGTATTTCCATATTACTTCCATGACATTTATAATGTTTGTCCAAATTGTCATTTATATTTGGAGTCTGCCAAACAATGTGCATTAAATTACCTCCCTGGTTTCCGGATCTCCAGGACAGATCATCATGTAATAAATTATATTTAAACAAGTGTGCAGGAGTCCAGTAATATATTTGTGTAGTTTTGAACTATTGGACTCCTTCACAGTTCTCTGTGTGAAATCAAAAACATTTGGTCGCCTGTCATCAAAGCATGCATCCATTTCATTTTTCCATTTCTCTAAAAGCACTAGTATTATAAAGTAATCAGAGTAGTATTGCCTAAGTTTGAGACTAAATAAAGAGAGAGACTCATTTTTTCATATGAAAAGTGCTGTAGGCAGTGGCTGAGGTGATCCAGGTAGGTATAAATATAAGTAGTTGGGCATTGCGTTAAATCTGTAAAGATTATCTAAATTATTTAGCGAAGACTTAGAAGCAGATCATCTCATATAAATCTCCTACATGAATAATTTGTACCATTGTACCATTTCCCAGTACAATCCCAATGTGTGGATCTTCTTCAGTGCTTCAGTTGCTCCTCTTGCACATAGAGTAATTTTAGTGATAGATGCCTTTTATGCATGTATTCTATGTTTATTTTCTGGATACATGTTGATGCAGCGGGTAAGTAGGCAGACTTGCTAAGGAAAAGGTGTCATGTCTAAAATTTCTAGATGAAGCCAGTTTGGCTAATTTTAACAGACCCAGGACACAATATAACTTACAAATAAGCTGAAGATAATTAGAAATTGCATATTTTCTTTTGTCAGTTTCTAATAGCATTTGATCTTTCGTCTCTTTAAGAAAGTTACTATATTTGGAATCATTCTGAAGTCGCTTGTTAAGGTGTCCTTTTTATTGCATTTCTACATTTCGGATTCAAAATATTCTTTTCTACCCTTCTGCCTATGTTATGGTACTTTATTTAATGAGATATCTTATTACACAACAATAGAATAGACGGCTGTGAATTTTATGCCATGGTTTAAAACTTTTTTTTCAATTTCATGTAGCTTTCTTTGTCAACTAAAGTAATATAGAATAGTATTTTAAAATAATTATAGCTGTATAACTGATGCACATTTTAAGTATTGCTATTGAGTTACGATAATAAATGCACAACAACCCTCTAGTGCAGGGATGGCCAATCTGCGGCCTCCAGAGCAACATCCAGCTCTTCAAAAATGAATATGCGTCTCCTTGAATCTTTGCACCAGCACACAGTGAACAGCTTCCATTTGTGCAAAGATTCAAGGAGACATGCATTAACTTCTGAAGAGCCATATGTGGCTCTGGTTGGTCACCCCTGCTGTAGTGTGTTGTAACAAGTACTATGACTAAGTATAAATGCATTTTAGATGTTTAGTCACAAACTTGTACACCAGGATCAGTAAGCACCACAGGCTTTAGTAAAAATATGTCAAAATAAATTACTGGGCCTGTCTGAATCAGGGTAATTCCTAATATCTACAGTTAGCCAGCCTGGTTCTCCAATACATGTGATCCAGTTTCCTTGATAATTTGAAAATTTCCCATTTAAGTGAATAGATCTAATCGCAAGAGAAAGTTAGAAGATGGAATACTCAGCCCAAGTGTTGGTGGGGTGGGGCAAAATGATATTAAGGGCACTGACAGACATGTAGCTCCCTTGTCTAACTCATGGCACATCACAGAAAGCACCATAAATTAGACCAACTCTCGCAACCCAACAGAAGTTTGCTGTTGGGTCCTGAGCATAGGGGATTGAGTTTCACTTTGGAGCCCATCCAGCTGAGGAGCTGCATGTCCCTTTCCCACTGTTACTGCGTCTATGGTGCTAAAGGATTGCTAAAGCATAATCAACCCAGAGTGAACCCCAAACATGCAACATAACCAGTCAACTTAAGTAAAATCTAACTTTTATTAATACATTAAATGTTAGCTTGATAATTTCTATATATAGAGAGAGAAAAACACTTAGTCCAATGGTCTCATCCAGTCCCAGATGTTACTCCACTCACCAAAAAGATGGCCAATCAATTACAGCAAGTGAAGGGTGGCTGTCTGTGGGAAGTCTTCTGATGATCTTTTCACTGGCCCCAATCTAGATGTTGTTGGATAAACGGCAGCAGACCCAACATCCTTGTTGCTCCCTCTTATGCTTTTTCTTTAACTTCACTCCTCTGATGACTCCTTATTTCTGGGTACCATTGATTGGTTTCCCTGTGATCATCATACTGTTCATATTCTTATCCTGTCAACATATTCCGTTGTTCTATCACATGCACACATCTGAATTTGGTCTTTTACTGGTGTTTTAATTTGGGCATGTCCTAGACTCCTAATTTGGTCTATCCATCAAAACTGGAAATCCCAAGGGTTCTGCAGTTGGGCACTGTCCAATTAGTTTCCTCTTATCACCTTTCATTAACATATCCAATCATTTCACGCCTCTGATTCAGTTGGTTAGTGCCAAGTTCAGTTAATTTGAGGTAGTAACAAGGCTCACATTCTACACACCTATGTTGATAATGCTGGAACATAAGCTTCCTGTGAGAGCAAGCTCAAGACTATAGTTGGCAGTGTAGATACAAAATGCAAAAGAAAAGTTCACATAATAGTGTAATTCACCACTCAAGCAGATGCAAGTAAAGCTAAATGTGACAAGCTACCCTAACACCCTCTTCCCTGTTCCTAGCTTCTTTGCTGTCTGCGTGATAGGAGGAGGGGAGAAGAGAGAGGAGGAAGCTCAGGCTGGGGTTTGCCCATACTGTGCTGGTGTAGGGGTGGATGGATTGGAACCTTGGAGGCTGGGGAGAAGTTCCAGTCCACCTACCCCCACTTCAGTGCAAGATGGGCAGACTCCAGCCCAGGCTCCCTTGCCTCGCTTCTCCCTGACTCCCATCATGCAGACAGCACCAGGGGTGGGACTGGGCTGCATCAGCCCAGCCACAAGATCAGAAGTTAATGAAGGTGCTCCACTTTGGTGCCCTTTCATCTGAACCCTGACATAATGAGTGTTAATTTGTAGCACAATTGGGTGCTTTTAAAGTGCTTCTGTAAGGGCACAGCTGTTGAGGACTTTTAAGGGGCTGATCAGGTGACAAATGTAACTTCTGTCTGCACCCTAAATCATCCCATTCTCAGGTTGATCTAGGGCCTCAGAGTTCCCTGCCATAACTGACAGCATCCTGATGACTGAAGATATAATATACTTTTGGAGGCTGCCCTATGAGTGATGGTACTGCATTATTCTCTCAAGTGATGTATGATGAATCCCGTGTTTGTATATTACACTGAGGTTGTTAAACCATGGTTTTATATCAGCGGTAACTGAACTTCTCCCATTAGTAGATTAATAGATGTGACAAATGTCTGTCACATGTTGCTTGTTTTCATCCTTTTCCAGGGGGTAGACCTGTATATAGTAAGATGTTTTTTGTTAGTGTTTGTTTCAAGAGACTTGTTAGTATATATTTATGGTATGTCAAAGAAATGCACCTTGCACTTAGAGCAGAAGGTTGAAAGGTTTGTGATGGTCCTTAGTCCCTATAAGAATTCATTCATCTATCTCTTGTCATTGACTATCTTCCCTTTATTCTAGACAGATGCATTTGTCCATAAAAATAGAGTTGTCTACAACAATCTTCGTTCTGGAGCTTTAGACGACCTTTTGGGCATATGCTATTGAGCTCCTTGAAAATAAAAGCCTAAAGTTGGTATTTTACAGAAGGCTGATGTAGACAGCAGAGGACAAAACTCTGCTTAGGGTAGCCTATATGCCTGGAGAACGCTATATAAATCAAATTCACTTAAAGCGAACCTACTCTATAATGTAAGAAATAGGGATAGGTTCCTGTGTCAGCTGCTCCCAGGGCCACTCCAGCATAGGCTGGGGTGAGTGTGGACAAGTGGAGCCCCAAGTGGTGCAGGCTTAGGCCGAGAGCAGGCTGGAGACAGTGGCCACTGCAGGCTCAGGCCAGCAGCAGTTCCAGGCTCTTCCCAGTGCTCTGTCTGTCTCTACTCCAGCCCCGACTGCAGCAGCCCTGGGAGCTGTCAGCACCAGCTGCCTGCACCAAGGCATGGTGCAGTCCAGCGGCTACAGGAAGCTGGCCTTGGCTGCTCCCAGGACAGCCTGCAGCAGGAGCTGAGGTGATTGGGGACAGGAAGAGCCCCAGGGTGTTCAGGGGATGGTACAGCCCAGTGGCTGCAGGCAGCTGGTGCCAGCAGGTCCCAAGGCTGCTGCAGCTGGCGCGAGTGCTGTGCCTCACACTGCCCGGGGCTCTGCTTGTCTGCACTCACCCTAGCCTGTGCTGGAGCAGCCCTGGGAGCAACTGACACAAGAACCCATCCCTATTTCTTACATTATAAAGTAGGTTCACTTTATGTAAATTCAATGTATGCGGTATTCTCCAGGCCTGTGATGATAGCACATATGCAAATTTACCTCACATATAATGAATTTTAGGTACAAAAGGGTCTTCACGTAAGAGCAAATTTGCATAAATTAAACCCGCATAAATTGAGGGAAGCCTGTAGAATATTAATTGTATCCTACCTTAGGGCTGACAGATCTTTTTCCTGAAGCCCACCTGCATGACTGACTAATACACTCTAAAAGGGTAGCTTTAATGGCTTTGTTTGGAGTATCTACCTCAAAGGAATGTTTCTTTAGGCAGAACTGTAGCTTTAGGTGCCTGTTTATGCTATTCCAGTTCTTTAACCTGGCATGAAGAGGCTGCCAAAAGAGATCTTACTTCAACTTTCTAATTTAAAGTCTGATTCTTGTTGACATTGAACTCAGTGGAAAAACCACCTTTACTTAAAAAGGAGTAAGATTCTCAGCCTTCATAGCTCTAGCCTCCTCCTCCACCCTCTACTCTTTGCAAAAAAAACTCCACTACCTCCCTTGTTGCTGCTTCAATGAAGCCCTAATAACCTTCACTGACTTAAGAAGTTGCAATCTCTGCATCCAAGATTTCCCACAGGCTGACAAACTTATAATGGAGAAACAGGAATTGTTAGTCTAATAAACTCACTCTGCCAGAGGGCACCGCTCTTCTTTCTAATACTCTTCCTCTTCCAACTGAATTGACAGCTTCACTTTCCTTTTGTACCAAATTTGCAGTCTTAGTGTGGAAGCTAAGGCAAGGTGGCTTCTTAAAGACTAACTGGTTCAGAGAAGCATGAACTTTTGTTGGCAATGACCTACTTCAGCAAAGGCTGTCTTTAGGTATTGTGTAGAAAGATAAACAAAGGGCACATCTACACATCGCCATACAGCTATGTTGGTACAGCGCTGTGCTTTAGTACTTCTTTTTTAAAGGACTAAAGCACAGCGCAGTGTAAGCAGATACTGTGCTATGCATGCAGCATACAAGTAAATTTCAAAGCTATGTCACTGCAGCAGCACACTAAACCCAAGCAGCACACCATTATGGCGACATAGCTGGTGATCTCATGTAGATGCACATGATCTCTATGTTGCCATAGGGCAACATGTAGACATGCTCAAATTGTACTGCTTTTCCGTAACTATTTTGTACTTCTGCCTCTAGATTACGGTAAGCAGAAGCTAAACCAAGGCTTTTCTTGTTGAATGAAATATAGTTATTTTACTTCAGCTTCTGCTTCCCACAGGATAGGAATGGACACAATGGTTGCTGTAGAGCAGCTGGTATGTAGGCAGGCCCCATCACCTTCTCTCCCCCACCTTTTAATCTTGATATAATTTGATTGCCTGTCCATATCTTTAATGTAACCTTAGGTTTATCTAGTTCCTTTTCCTTCCATATTTAAATTCTTGCTAAGTTTTATTGCTTTTTCTTTTTAATGACATGAAAATGCTTAAAAGACAATCCCACATGTTAATGTACTCCTCACTTTTATCAGTTCTCTTCTGTCTTCATTGCTTTCATCCCATGTTTTTCTGTTTGTTTGCCCTTGTCTAACCATATGACTGCTTTCCCTGGTTCCTCCTTTATCTCCTTGTCTATTACTGAGTTGTGTCCAAGTTTCGCATACTCACCTAAAAGACCCTACATCATTTTGCCCCTCATTATATCTCTGGTGGGGTTTCTCTGTATTCCTTTTTCCAGTTTCTGTGCTCTACCCTGGACATGTGAATTTTTTTCCTTCACCTCCCAACATGCACTGTGTTGTTTAAATTTGTCCATGGACCCCAAGCAACCTCTTTTCTCTTTCCATCATTAGTAAGCCACAAAATTCTCTTTTCTTCTAAATGATTGTCTTAAGTTAGGCCTACTAATTGTTTTACCTTTTAGAATGTAGGTTATTCTACTCTTTGTATCTATTGCATTCTAAAAAGTATTTTCTTTCATGACAGTTATGGAACTACCCAAATCTGGTAGTTATAGGCATAAGTCCACAATCTTCTAGAAACTATTTATATTTTGTCCCAGAAGATATAGGTAAAGGACACTGACTCCTCAATTTTTGCCTCATATAATAGAAATACTTTTTATTTCCATTGTGATCAGGTGAAAAGTCATTTATTTGGCCTGCCAGAAACAATGGATTAAATTCTAGGCATTTGGGGTTATAGTTATTTATTTAGTATTTATGCTTGAAAACTGATCCTTCAGAGTAGAACTTGGAATATTTCTAAAATGTGTATCCTTTAAAATGTACTTTTATTTTTCCACAGGGAGCTGATTTAGAATTTTTTTGTATACAAAATTAGTCAGGATGGCTTCCTCCTGGTATATGTATTTTATTTATTTCATGTTAGAAAGGGTGTAATTTTTTGTTAATATAAAACCTGAACAAGAGATTATATTTCTTTATTGAATGGCTAAAAGGTGAATAACTGCTTCCAGGAATGACTGAGCCAGATCTGACCTTTGATTTTAACTTGTTCTTGTCGTCTAGACCCAGCTGTGCGCCTGGCGTTGTTCAAAAACAATGAAAATAAACATCCCCCTGTGAAACCACCAAGGAAGACACAGCCTGGAGAAGTCGGTTACTTTGAAGGTAAGAACAAGAATTCCACTTTATCTGTATATATTTAGATATGTATATTTTGTAACGTCTTTTATGCAGCCTTAGTTGAGTTACAAAAAACATTGAGAAATAATATGAGGTAATAGCTTGCCCAACTTAAATTACAGTGATGAAAATCTTTAATACCTGTTTTGTAGTGATTAATTCATAATGTGTGCTATAGGCCCAGCCCAAATCTTACTCAGAACAATGTTTTCGGGGGGGGCGTTTCTTCCATCAACTTGTTTTCCATGGACCTTTGGATCAGACCATAAGTAGTTAGAAGAATTAACTTAAGCAACTCGGGCTTGATAATATACATGGGGAAGAAAGGTAAAAAAGCCATTCAGCAAAATGTAGAGCTACTTTAGGATTGTAGAGCTACTTTAGGATACTATTACTTTAGGATTGAAGCTGGAATTGCACGGTACCAGCTATACAGATTTAATATAGAAATATTTTCACAAACAACAAAGCAATGTACTGAGGTATAAATTACAAGGGCATCAAGAACATAATATAGATAAAGTCCTATAAGTAATTTCAACACATGCACCATCTTTGTTTCTCAGTCACTCTCTTTCAAGCTCATTATTCTTTCCTGAAAACCACAGACATTTTTAAAGAAGAAACTATTTTCTGTGAACTCAAGATCAAGTTATAACTTTAACTTATGGTAAAGGAAAAAGGCATTTTCTGTCCATGCTTATGTAAACTCAAAATTTTTTCTTGAAAGACTCTACATAATTCACCTTTAGGTTGTGAAGGAGCAACAGAAATTTTAGAAGAAAGGATAACCTATAGGATGGGATTTTTAAGGGCACCTACTAATAGTCTAGTTTTGCTGCTAGTGAAGTTCCTGGTAAAACTGCCCTTGATTTCAGTGGAGGCACAGTTAATCCATTGGTGAGGACTTCTGAAAGTTATAAGCGCCTCAATGTTTTCACTCAAAAAAATGGCTTCTTCAACTCTATAAATTGGTTTCAAATTGGCTCAGATTACAAATTGGCTATAAAATGGCTCAAAAATTGGCTTCTTCACTTTGCTAGGAAAATTTTCACCATTAGTAATATTCCATTTAAAAACTCTGGCTCAGTGGCCAGTTTGACTCTTGCCCTCTCTTGCTAGGTAAAAATACTGTTCAACCTGTTCCTGAATGTACAAAAAAATCAGAACTTGTACCTGACAGGTGGACAGTACAAAGAGCCGTATATATCCGCAGTCTGCAATTTTAGCAGGCCACCATCTTCCTGGTTTTGGCTCTATTTATTCCTGGCTGGTTTTTGTTTCTTTTGCTCAGAGAATCTGGGGTGTGCATTCTCTTGCTTAAAGAGATTAAGACATTCTCTTTCTTAAAGAGATTAAGAAAAGAAATTGTAGTAACTTGGAAGACAGTGAGAAACACACTAAAGTGAGGGTACTCCTGAACTTCTTTCGCAGTCTATTCAAGAAACAATTATATTCCTATGGTCAGCTACTGTGTGGGTACTTGGTTCAGTAAACCCTCAAGGCTAGGGACAGACATTCAAAAAGCCTGAGCCTGAATTGATTCAGTCTTTGCAGGTTAGTTTAACCTGGCTAGACTAAATCAGTTTTGTAACTGGACAGACATCCCAGAAATGCAGGCACATGCCTGCCGTGGCTCAGGGTAGAAGCCGGGGGGTGCTAGAGCAGCTGTCCCTTCCTTCCACAGCATGAAGTTGAAGGGGGTGTGGCCAGACTCAGCAGGACACTGTGATTAGCCCAGCAGGGAATTGATAACAATGTTTATCTCCCAATTAAGAAAACAACAAAGGGACATTACTAGCTACTCGTTGATTCTGCCTGTTGATTCTACTTGTTGATTCAGCACAGACTATAGCCAGTGTGTGGTCTGCTAGCTAATACATAGACACCTCCTCAGCAAGGCAGAGGGGAGGGGGGAATTCCTGTTTAGCAGGGAGTGGTGAGGGGAGAAGGGAAGCAGACCACAGTCTATGCTCCAGGCAGGGAGCAGAGGGGAGGAGCCAGCCCTGCTGTGGAGCAGAGAGCCCCGCCCAGCCCAGAGAGCATGCCAGGATGCTGGGGGTGTCTGGTTTACCTTAAACCAGCAAGAGGTCTGGGACAGACATTGCATAAACCAGTTTGAGCCAAATCAGTTAAGTCTGATATTACATTCAACAGGTTTATCTCAAGCCGGTTTCAGCCATTCTCAAATTGGTTTATGTGCACTGAATATCTGTTCTGTTACATATTTAAACCAGTTTCTGATTACTTAAACCAATTTTTGTGTAATTTCTGTCCCTAGCCCAAAAGTTCTTCCATGATATTGTAATATATACTGCTTCAAAGCAGTCCTGACTAGACTGATAAGGCTGCCATGCTGCTTGCTTTTATAGACAGGCAGGACACTGCCTTTGGTGTAGCCACTGCTGCTTCAGGTGGACTGGTCGCAAGGCATCATGTTGGAGTCTGAATTCAGATAAAGACTGTACTAGAGAACAACCACTTGCTTAGCTGAAATACCGCCAGGCAGATTTTGGAGCTTTTTCTGCTCTATTTTAATCAAATCACATAACAAGAATGAGGAATCCATTGAGCAGTGCAGACCAGGGCCATGTACAGGTGTTACATTTCTGTCAGGAGAATTACATCTCTCCTGATAGAAATCATAAGCATGCAGGTGTTCGTTCACACTGTATATCCCAATAGCAGTCTCAGAAGAAAAATGATCCATTTCTGACCAGTAGAGGTCACTCCTGGAAGAGTTTCTTCTGGGAATCTGTTTACTTTCCTTCCACTTGACTTGTCCTGGGGACCAAAAGGAGTTGAGCAATGGGGAATTCCTCCACACGCCTTCCTGAGACCAGGGTCACTGTAGTCTGGGGATGCTGCTACTTGTCTCCCAATCCCAGGAGGAGTCAAGTAGTAGAAAAAGGCTCCTGTGTCTTGTCCAGACCAAGGTCACCCCAGGCTGGAGGAGGTGTGGGAGGCAGCTGATCCCAACCCTCCTGTACACTGAAGCAGCCACCCAGTGCTCCCTGCTGAGGTTATCAATCTAAGGAGCATGCAGGAGGGTTTGCCAGGAAACTCCTCTGCTCAGTTCTTGGCCACCAGGACAAAATTTCCCCTGCTAGAAATGAACACCTTTTGTGGCCAGAGTCACTTTCCACCTATTCTGCAAAAGAGCAGGGCTACCATTTCTCATACCTCTTCTTTTGGACCATCCCCTTTCCTGGCAAGCAGCTATTACATTTGCCTTAAGAAGATCTTCCTGGAACTGTTCCCATTTTTTGTCAGAAAGTACTGTAGACTCCATACCTTAGACGAGGAGAAGGGACAAACTCATCAGCAGATTGACTGGAATCTACTTAAGTCATTCAAATCCTTTCCTTCCACTGCCTGCTTTCTTGGGTAGAGGATTTAAATCCTAGCACCATTCAAGCAGCACCCACTAAAGGAGATTTTAGAGAAAGATTTTGAATTCTAAATATTCCTACTCTATTTCTTTAAAGTGGGAATGAGGAGGAGAAACTGTAACATCAATAGAAACACACATATGTTATCTGTTAAATAAGGGGATCACTACTTTTGAAAGGGGATGCCCTAGGAAGTGAAACAATTAGAACAGTTTTAGCTTTTTAAACTGGAACACATCACAGTAGTGAGTATCTACAGGGATTAAGTTGTTCAGATTTATGGTGTGTCTCTGAACTAAAAGAACAGGGATTAAAATATTTAAAATAAGAGAAAAACACTGTATAGATAAAAGTGGGCTTTTGTCTGGCTCCTATACATGCAGTACATTTATATCTTATTTAAACAATTATTATCACATGTATATTTTTATATTCTGCCCATAAGTGGTTGATTTGATTTATCCTTCCCACCTCAAGACTCTCAAATATACTTGATAGCTCATGTTCTGATAATATGATTTTATTATTTTTATTTTCCAAAAGACTGATGGAAAGTTGAAAGGTAAGACTGCAGTAAATGAAAGCTAGGACTTTTTCCAGAAAAAAAGTCTAACTGCACCTAATTACACTAATTAAATTGGTTCTAAGTTAAAAATGACTATTTGTCCTAATTCATCTTTTGGTTCTGGATAATTCAAGGGTTTCAGAATGTTATGTGCTGTATATGAAGCAGCATCTAAACAGAAAGAAAGAATGAGGATAGCTTGGCAGCTCTAATACCCAATGTCCTTTGTTTTCTTTAAGTTAAGACCAATATCTTTAATTGCACACCAATTACCATAGATGTTAGTGGTTACATGGGTTTTGTAACCTCAGCTTCAGAATAATTTTGATGCACCTCATATATTGTATTTGTATTATGTTACAATTGCATGCATCAAAATTATTCTGAAGAAGCTGAGATAACAAAACCCCTCTAATTGCTAATAACTAATTGGTGTTCAAATAGGCATGCTGTTGCTTAATAAATAGAATGTAATATCTTAACTATGTAACTGTGGCATATCAAGGAATTGCATGTAGATTACATAACATTCTGTTGCTTTGCCTGGGTTCAGCTACTATTGGGAAGGTTAGGGCCTGATCCAATTACTGTTGAAGTCAGGTGAGATATTCAAACTCTGTTCTAACATATTTTTTGTGGGATTTTTATCTGGGAGCTGTCTGCATCCAGTCCAGTTTCTGATATTAATACAGCATAATCTAGGGCCTTTTTGACCCAACAGGTGGTTCTAGCATCTGGGAACTGAAAGCATATTTCATAATATACACACATTCTCATTCTCTCGCTCTCTCTCTCTGCTCTTTCCCCTATTCCCCTTGAGAAAATCCTATCACTCATGTGCCTAAATGCATCAGAGAGACATTTTGCAAGCTCTGTGCCATCCAGCAATTCTGCTTATTCAAGGTAAATTTCCAGATGGTAATTTCAGTTTAAATGATTAATTTAATCTACCACAACAGCACAAAGTAGGTGTGGGAACACTGGTATCTGGCCCATCATCTTGAATACAAGCTTTTGAAGTTTTTCACTTCGAAGGTGTCAATTGCAGTGCACTTAACTTTATGCTTTTAAAGGGTCCTGTACCTCACCTCTCTTACCTATGATAGAAAGCTGTGTTTCAGACAATACAAATGAAAAAAAATTTAGTGGATTAGTTAAATCAGTAAAATCTCACTCCCGTCTGAAATCAGTTAAAATCTACAGAGGCTGGATCCATTCCTTATGCAATGTCTCAAAGTTTTAGAACTATAATACGAGCCTTGGAACAATTTCATTCATAATCAGTGACCTCTAAGCATATAAAATGCATTCATCATGGTCACGTATACATGTCAGAAAGGAAGCATGTATACTTAATCTTCAAGTCAGTGAAAATGAACTGGTTAAGATGTCTTTACTCCCAGGTGTTCCCTGTGTTCAGTATCAATAAGTTAAACTCCTGTATTGCTTTATGTACTTAGGATATGTTGTATACAGTTTGGCAATATCTTATAATCTTTAGCTTCTAATTAATAATACTGTGCCCTCTATCATTATGGCTTGGGACAGAAGTTACACAACCAGTTAAGTGATCACAAACTGGTTTAAACCTGTAACAGAACAGAAGCTCAATGCACATAAACAAGTTTCAAAAGGGCTGAAACTGGTTTAAGATAAACTTGGTTGAATATAGTATCAGAATTAACTGATTTGGGTCAAACCAGTTTACGAAACTTCTGTTCCAGACTCCTTCCTGGTTCAAATTAAATCACAGTCCCCACCCCCCCAGCATCCCAGGATGTTTTACAGCCCTAGACTGGGCTGTGCTCTCTACTCCAGAGAGCAGGATTGGCCTCGCCCCTCTGCTCCCTAGCTGGAACAGAGGGCTGGCTGACAAGGGGGTGGAGAGGCAAGCCCGGCTAGGGATACAGCCCAGTCTACAAGGGGAGGGACTGCCCTCCCCCAGGCAAACCCCGGCTGGGGTCAGGGAGGGCAGTTAAACCCTCCTTTCCCAACTCAAACTTACTGCTGGCTGCAGCTCTGGACTACAAATTCCAGAGGCACATGCAAGCAGGAACAAGTGATGAGCAAGCCTGCAGAGTCCTGCTGCTGTAATTCTGGACTGCAAATCCCAGAGGCCTCAGGGGCAGCAGGAAGAGGAAGTGAGAAGACAGCCATGCTTTAGCACTCCTTGGCTTCTGGCCTGAGCCGCTGCAGGCATGTGGCTGCACTTCCTGAATCAGAGGTTAATGTCTGTTCATTTCTGTTTCAATTTAATCTGTACAGCTTAAATTAACCTGCAAAGAGTGAATCGATTCAGCCTTGGTTTTTTTGACTGTCTATGTAGCCTACATGGACACTGAGCGCTTAGCTCTGAAAAGCATCATAAACATAATAAGCTCTTAATAAGCAGAAAAATACTTGATATAGTACTAAGAACAGATTATCATAAATATTTTAAAGGTAATTATGCTTCTATCACACCACTTTTAATTAAATATATTAATTTCTGCTTATATTACAAATAAAAAATGAGTTGCTTTCAACTAGCATAAGGAAAAATAGAATTATCATTTTTTCTTGTAATTATAACACAGGATTGAAAATCCACATGCTAAAAGTGAAATTCTGGGCTCATTGATTTCTGTTAGTTTAATTGAGCCAGTATTTCTGTTGACTTAATTGAACCAGTGTTTCACCAAAGGATGATGAGAGTATGGTTTATTATTTGATCATGATGATTAAGCTTTTTTAGTCTGACTATAACACAGATAATGTATGATATTATATTGGATAAACATTCTAGAATACGTGTCTGCATGTCATGTTTCTTATAACTCACATTTGTGAAGCTCCTTTACATTCTCAAATGAAAAGCATTGCATAAGTGCGAAGTAGTCTTATATTTATTATTGCTAGTCTAACTTATACTCCTGGAAACTGAGACTTAAGACTGCTACTTTCTCTTTAAATTCCTTTTCTCTGGTAGGCCAGAGACCTGGTGATTTCAGGATTTTTGGCTAAGCAAGCACCTTCAGAAGAAATTTTACATACATGTTTAATATACCCAATTTTTCAGCATTGTGTATGATATTGAAAGTAAATGCATTGAAAAATAAGTAGCTATAATGAGTAAATAACATTTATGTTGAGTCAGATTTACTAGTGACTCTCTAGTCAGTAGTCTGACTCATCTGATAAAATGTCAGAGAATGGGACATTTTAGTAATCTTTTCTGGTGTGTTGAACCCTATAAGATTTCATTATAACAGGATGTTTATCATTCAAAGGGTAGATAAGAATAGTATGAAGGGTAGCTAATTGTCATGGTTATTAACTGTTTTCAACTTTAAATCTTAACCATTTTCAATAAAAAATTATGAAAGACATCGGTTCCAAGGAATCACACATTATAAACATCCAATTTCTAAATTAAGTTTTCCTTCCATTTTTATCTGGCCTTAAAAGCATTAATAACAATGCGGTAAAATTAATTACTCTATAGTTCTAACAAATAACTTGCTATATCTTTAGTAAAAATATAATAATTTAATCTCTCCCTGGCTTCACATATCATGTAATGAAAATAGCATTGCGTTACATTTCTACGTTGGTGAAAACAACTAAATAATATATTTCCAAAACGTGTAAGATCGATCTTGAGATGTGATGAAAATACATTTAAAAGGCTGTTGTGTGGAGGGGAGTCTGTCTCTTAAAATCATAGTTCTTTAGCTTTGTTTCTTATTATCTAGCGTGAGCTCACACAACAGAACTCTCGCATTGAAATATTTTCTCATTTTAAGGAATTAATGGCTCTCCACCAGCCCTTTAACATGTAAAATGAGTAGGTTACTTGTGTCCAGTACATCCAAAAAGAGCCAGGATAAAATAAACATAAGGAGTTGGATATCTTGGAAAAAATCTGTCATGGGTTTGGGTTAATCATCTCCAGAAGAAATTCAACTTGATGCCTGAAATGTAAGACTTCTTGGAGAAAGCAGTAAAGCCTGAGGCAGTGTTGATCTGAAGGAGTGCTCTCCATGGGTCAGAGCTGCTCTGCTGGCAGAGTGCAAACCCAGTTCACAACAGCGGCATGCTGAAAAGTTGTAAAAGACTGCAGGGGCCTTACAATGCACGCACTCGAGCTTCAGTTACATAGTTTTTAGTGGCCCAGTTTCGTATTATAAAATAAAACCAAAAAATAAAATCTGTGCCTAATTTTCCAGCCTCCTGTCCATCAGTGGCAATGTAGGCCTTT
This sequence comes from Crocodylus porosus, assembly GCF_001723895.1. Classification (NCBI taxonomy): domain Eukaryota; kingdom Metazoa; phylum Chordata; order Crocodylia; family Crocodylidae; genus Crocodylus; species Crocodylus porosus. The sequence continues at coordinate 68,382,122 of NW_017728931.1, read as the reverse complement.
TCAGTGTTTGTGGAATAAATATATTCTGAAATTGCAGCACAAACTTAAAAATAAATGTGACACTTTTCAAGAAGTGAACAATACATCTGAATATATGGAAGTGAATCGGTCATGTGCCATCTTCTATTAATACTTTGCTTTTCAGGTGAGAAATTTGTTTTCAATGCTGCAGTTGCTGTCTGCCTGAAATTCTAGCACTGGAGATACCAGCCGTAGAGACAGTCCAACTTAATAGCTGGTGCCTAAGCATGGTTGTAAACTTGTACACCTCAAAGAATTCTGAATTCTAGCTGAATGTTTCACTCATTTGATCATACTCCTTTTTCTTATTCCTTCTTCCTTCTCATAGGTTGTTGTTGCTTGTAATGATATTGGGTGACCTGCACTAAGTATATTTGTGTGACTGTCTGACTTGGATACAATTTCCAGCCTTCTGCGGCAACAGATCTTGTTGCCAAACTGCCATTATAATCTTTTAAAGCACCAGGTCATTCAAAAATAATGGACAGGCTGTACTACCTGTGCAATCATATTGCAGTATATTGCCTAACTTTGAGTTAAAATGAACTTTATGTTTAAAAAAAGAGAGAACTAGGTAGTCCTGCCTTTTTTTTTGGTTTGGTTTAGCTACTGATGGCTTCAGTGGGGGGAAAGACAGAGAGACATAGGCCTATAATTTCTGTAGCCATTAAAGGAAAATGTTAATCATCAGTTAAAATAACCGAACAGTATGAAAAAGTTTTAATTTACAGCATCTGAAGTTTCCACTATTTTCTGTGTAACTTCTATAACTTGGCACTGGGTAACATTAAACAAAATTCTTCTGTGTCTCTGCCAGTTCAGATTGTGTGTGGAGTCAAAGTTGAGTATGGAGTCAAAATCCAGAGTTTTCTTACATTGCATAAGGCAAACATTTTGGATGAATAGACCCCTGAGTACTAAAGCATTTCAAATCCTTTTTCATTTGACCATTCAGTGACCTGATAACTATTTCCTGTCCCTAAGTAAGGTTGCGACCCAGGTCTTAGAGTGCAAAAGACAGATAATTTTAGCAACAAGTTAAATCCAAATGGATTTGGTTGGAGGGGATGAGGAAGAATAGACTTGGCTAAATTCTTTTTTCTTTTTTTTTAAGTAAAGTGTTACAAGCTTGAGCTTAATAATTCTAGTTAAAAATAATTCTTAGATTTGGTGCCATGTATTTAGATGCTTTAAAAAACGAAGTAACATCCAAGGCAAATATACAATTTGTACCTTTCAAAAAAGTAATTAAACACAAAAACGTGTTTTTGTATGAATTAATTCAAACCACTGAACTCTTGTAGGTATGCAAGTAGTGTTTCTAATACATTGCACAGCAAATTAGACAAAGACAAGCCACTAATATCACCTAATTTAACCAGTTTGCCTCACAAAAATAGGTCAACATTGCATAAAGCTATGAATCGGGTGTGCAAATGAGTTCTTAAAAACAGTTCTTGCGAGTAGCTTGCTTCCATCCAGCAACTTAATACATTTTTAATCCACAACTGAAAATACTGTCTTATAGATTTATATACTGTAAGGGGAATTCCTGTAATCACCTACCTTAACTGCTAAAATACCTTAAGGGGTTGGATTAGAGGAAGGGAGATCCTTACAAGGACATTTTGTTGAACTGAAAATGTAACTGACTGAAGCTTATGAAGAAAGTCTTCGTTTTCTCTTGTGCGGATGGTAACTATAGTGTTATGAAGGATTAATTGTCTTAATGAGGTCAAAGATACACGGGGTTCCAAAAAAGCTGTTTCCTTGTGACAACATTTTTCATATTGAACACACATTTACATCTTTTTCTTTTTATATTATTAATAAAGTTGTGGATCAGCTGCATATTGTAATGTCTTTTGATGATGAGAGACATTCTTTTAAACAAAACATTGAGAAAAGACTCTAAAATTAAAACCTAGATATTGAAAATGTACTGCTGTTAAATAATATGGACAAAGTCATATACACCTTTTACAAGTTCCATATAATCTGTATAAATAGAAAGTAAGCATGCTAGATTTAGAAGCTTTTACAGGGAATTGTAGGCATGGTTACAAATTATTTAAATATTTTAAAGAAAGTGTACAGTAATAATAATTAGGCTATTAAACCAATCTTGAGGTTATAGTGTGTATTTTATAATGTATATTTTTCAATTGTATTTAATATGTAATATACAAATATCTCAGCTGATTGCAAATTTGAAAATATGAGGTATATCAGGAGGATGGTTTTAGTTCAGAGTTAAACCATGGGAGCCTGAAATATTCAAAAAGAAAATTAAGGTTTAACCCCTTAGAAAAATCTTATGCTGTACAGCACCTGCAAGAATCATGTTGTATATGATCAAAATTCTTATATGAGCATTGAGAAAATTCCCCCTTTACATATATATTGTCAGGCTAAAATGTCTGATATTTGGTTAAAAATTCTTAAATCTGTTGACATTGGAAAGCCTCAATTATGGTCCAGTCAAGAACTTTAGATAAAAAAAATAAAAACAGCCAGACAAGAGAAGTAATTAACTTTGACATTCAGCATACAATGACGGATAAGAATAATCTTGAATTATTTAAATTGTTTTCAGTTGCAGACTAAGTACTAAGTTTATGAAGTTACAGTATTAACTACACAGGTTAACACAATTATTTGCTAACATGAAGCAACTCTAGCATGTTGAAGGTTAAGGAGAGAAGCTTTAGTAGTCAGTAAGTATTTAATGGAGAAAAACTGAATTGTTTAAATATTTATGAAAATATAATCAAGCTAAGGGAATGCTGATTAGCAATTATCAAGGTTCATTTTCTAATTAAGAAATTAATAAGACTTTTAAAAAGCCGTGTGGTACTAGGCAGAGTCTGATTTAACCTACAGATGACCTGGACGTCTTTGTTCAGATGACAGTTCTAAAAGTGTACAAGAGAATATTCCCTTTAATATAGTTACTTGCCACAAGCCCTGACCTCACTGACTGTCAGGGAGCAGGTCTGAATTGGCCCTTTCTCTGATATCGTGACATTGCTTCTGTTGCCTCGATTGTGACCTCTGATTGCAAGATACCCTTGAGAGTTCTATATAATAAGCATGACTCCTGACTCTTAGCCAGGTCTGCTTGCACAGGTTTGCCAGACTCTACTTGTAGTATGGGCTACATATGCTAAAACATTACTTTGGCTGTCATGGTAATATATGAGTTTTGTACACTCCATGTATACATTTGAAAGAGACCTTTTTTTTAAAATATGCATTTAGCAAGTATTTGACAGACTTATTTGGTATATATTTCACCAAAAAAATTCTTCTTCTTTAGTTGTAAATCATCTTTACATGTATGGATGAGAGGTTTTTGGTGTTTTTTTTCCAAGCATATTCTACAAAATAGTTACCATATCAATAAACAGTGAATATGAATATCTTATCACTGTATCATGTTAATTACTTAAAGAGTTTTACTTCCCTCTTCAGAGTGCCACTTTCTTCCAAGCTTATCCATCAGAATACTGTATCAATATACCTTTAATCTATGACTCCTTGTACATCTAGTAAGGGTTGAAATATTTAACTTCATTATGCAATTAACCCTTTTGCACAAAGAGGCATTACTAGTGAGCCCACAGACCACTTCAAGGTGAGGCGATCCAGGATCTGGCTAGATGAAAGCTGCAAAAGAACCAAACTGGAATCCTAGAGAAGGTAAGCTGTAATAAGAATTTAAACTTCAGTTTTGGGGTTTACTTATTTTGCTCTTACATGGCTGCATCTACACAAAACACTGATTGTGCAGTTCTTACTGCGCAGTCATTGGGTACTTGCATACACAAGTACTAAATAACTACACAGTAACCAGCATTACTGCGCAGTGGTGTCCCTGCACAGCTTCTTGGTGATGCTGACTGTGCAGTAGCTCGTTACTACTGCTCAGTAGCATCACATCATGCTGGCAGGTCTCTGTCATGCAACAGTACTGCACAGTAGTAATAAGCTACTCCCCAGTCATTGTTTCATGTAGATGCAGCCAGGTATGATTTTAAGGAATATTTAAATTCTTTTCGCCTGATTTATGTTCTCTGCAAACCAGAATCTGAAGGGAGAAAGTTCTCTGAGACTGTACTCCCTTGAGGGATGTAATGTCATCTGGGCACATTTTTGTACTACAGTTGCCTCTGAACCAGAATGTGAAGAAGTTTCAAAGGTTGGAACTCCCCCGCCCTCTTCCCCCCCACTCCTCCGACTCTCCTTCTTTGAGGGTCCCATAGGCTTCACTGCCCTATTCTATGAGGTATAAGGGAGTGCAGGCCCACCCCCAGCTACAGGGGCAGGAAGCAGAAGCTGGAAAAGGGAACAGGAGCCTGAAGAGCCTAGCTCTAGCAGCAGCAGCTGGACCTATGCGGGGAATTGTGCCCAGGCAGGAGCTCACAGGTTGCAATTTAACCATGGGCTGCCAATTGGACAGCCCCACTACAAATATGCCTAAATATTTTTTCTTCATTTCTCAAGTCATTGAGTTTGTTGTTCATATTGTTTTTCTGCTGCAGGAATCAAACTAAAAAAGTTTTATTTAAAAATATTTTTTTCTCCTCACTTCCTACCTCTTTTTTGTGATTTTATTTTTTGATTCCAAACTTCTCCAAAAAAAACCCAACCCAAAAGCATATATGTGCCATTTCCAGATTTTTGCAGTAAACCATTATTTTTTTCTCACTGCATTGACTATTATACATCAATTTTTTTCCTTGATTCTTTTGGCCTCAAATCTGTCTCCCAGTGGCCCTATATGAGAGGGCCATTACCACTAGACTATGGGATAGGTTTGGCTGGGATCAATTACCGGCCCTCCTGTGAAGCTGAGCCACTGGGCAAAATTAATACAGATTCATCGGGTAAGAAGGAGAGCAAGCAAAAGGGAGCAGAACTCCTAAGCCCAGTGAGGAAGCTGTGCAGGAATCCTTAGTTTTGGTTCCTGCTCTGGGGACCGTAGCTTGTTGCATCACTGCCCCCATGACTTGTACTTCTCTACATAGTGGCCCAACTACAAAAGAAGAGGTGAAAATAAGTAATTAATATGATATATTGATAAGGCATCTAATTCACTTATTAATGATATAGTAGTGATGTTGTGGAATGTGAGTAAAAAAGAAAATCCTTCCTATCAATAGCATATAGAGATGACTGACATCTACCCTGCCACCTCATACCTCATTTAGCCATCTCAGAGCTTGTTTAGCTCATAGCTTAGTGATTAGGGCAATAGGTAGCGTCTGAGCAAGTCTACTGGATCAACATCCTGCATCCCAAATAAACCTTGGCAGGGCTTATGCACTTTAGCATGTGGCTTAGTCAAAATGGTGGCAGGTTTGAGCCTGTACAGTATGTGACCATTAGGCGCCTAAGTAACTTTATGGTGAAAGCTTTAGGTGCCTGAGAGGCCATGATAATTGAAGTGGTTATGCAGAGATTTTGTGAAATGCAGCTAAAGTGCAGCAAAGTCCATTTTTTGATATGATCATAAGTAAAAGCCAGCAGAAGACACTCATTGTGTGTAGTTGGCATGTGGTTTGCAAAGAAACACTTTATAATAGACCACAGCAAATTAATATATACTTTTCAATCAATCAAAGCTACAAAGGAGGTCTTAAAAAGTGTTTGAAATGCAAACAGGATGAACATGGAGATCAAGGCAAGACAAAAACAGTCTTAAATCACTTGAATTAGTATCATAGATTTCATAGACATTAGGGCTGGAAGGGACCTCAGGAGATCATCGAGTCCAGCCCCCTGCCCAAAGGGCAGGAAGTCAGCTGGGGTCAT
>NW_017728931.1:68357730-68375039 GCF_001723895.1 Crocodylus porosus | reverse complement strand
TCAAGGATGGCCTCCTTAATAAACTTTTCTAAGATCTTCCCCAGGATAGAAGTCAGGCTAATGGGCCTGCAGTTAGCCAGATCCACTCTCCTGAAGATCGGCACCACATTGGCCTTCTTCCAGTCTTCGGGGACTACACCAGAGTGCCAGGAGTTTTCAAAGATCCGTGCCAGGGGCTGGGCTATGACGCTCGCCAGCTCCTTGAGTACTCTGGGGTGCAGATTGAGAGAACTCTGGGAGTCTATTACTGGGTTCTTTTCTCAAGTCTGATTTGTCATTTCTGTGAGGCATATTACTTTACATACAAAAACTGGTCAGGGTTTAATTGTGGCTGTTTCTGGATCAGTTTAGTGTAGGCTGCCCATCTGCTTGGGTGGATACTCTTGAATTGTGTCTAAAAGTAACTGCTTAAAGGGGTATGTTTTAAATAGTATTCAGTTAATTTTTTGCAATTTCTGTGCATTGACAAGCCCAAAATAACCTTTCCACATTGTTGATGCTTTATTGTGAATCACTAGTAAAATGCTTTGAAGTTCTTGGCTAAAAGACAAATATAAGGTGTTCAGCTAGGGGTAGCAGAAAAATTAATTTAATTGATTGCTCCCTTATATACTTCTTATGGATATGCAGTTTTCTTTTTAAATAGATCTATAGATTAAGCACTTATATGATATTTATAAGCAAACGAGTTATTAAGTAAAACTGGGATGCTTTGTAGGCATATGGATTCGTATCTATTCATAATTATTTAAAAACTGCAAATAAACAAACAGGAGTAAACTGAAATCTATACTGTTCCTCCACCAATTGTCTTAGATAGATATAAGCATTCCTAGGAAAAGGGCTGTGTCTTCCTCTGTAGACACTGGTGAGATTCTTTTCATTCATTCATAATGAACATTGTATTATGCTTGTGCAATTCTGTGCACAATGGGAGGTCTGATCTTCACTGAGGCTTAGTGGTATTATACTGGTATAAAGATTAAACTATGATCCTTTTTTAGCTTTTGTATATATTCTGTATATATTGTATGAGAAGACATACATAATGGGTTTAGAGTGTCATAAATATTTTCAACCTCATAGATTTTGAACTGCTACCATGAATAGTTACTATTTTAAAATGCAAAATTATATTTCATCACTACACAATAACAATGACCCTAACCCAAAAAAGAAACACTGTTTTTATCAGTAACAAAATACTGCATGTCTTAAATACAAAGTATATATGGCTGTACGTTGATTTAGTATTAATACTAGTATACATTGACAATATTATTTTTCTTATTAGCCTTCACTTCCTTGTACTGGCAAGATTTTTTAGCAGAATAAAGTATATGCCAAAAATCCTACAATCAGTTGATAAATATGTAACAGCATCATTTACATAGAAAAAATACATAGATATACATTCAAAATAACACATTCAAAATACGCTCTGAGATATGATGAAAAATTGTGAATTTATTCCTACTTGACTAGAGTTATGGATCAAATACTGTTGTGTGTGAGTCATTGTAGCTTCACTGAAGTAATGTTATGTTGTCCCTAATTATTTATTTTGTTTGTATGAGTTAATATGACTTAAATGCACTGTTGAATTATTGTCACTTAGCAAACTCAACTTGTGGTTGGTTTGTTTTTTCTGCATGTGCATGTTGCGTGTTTTGTTTGTTAATAGCCCTATACTTCCTCCTCTTTCCTGATCTTGTCCAAACAAAACCTAAAACTGCCACAATGATTGTGAAGCTGGCCTTTATTTCTTGAACTGTTGTGCTTTCTTGATTGCAGCAAAGTGATGACAAAATTTCTTCCACTTTTCCAAAATGTTTTTTAAGACTTCCTTTGAAGCACTTTTTCCTTAAGCAGACTTCATCACCTTCTATCCAGGAACCTCCAAAATGAGAAAAAATCAGAACAAACTGTATTCAGGAAAACATCAACCCATCTGATTTTACACTGAAAAATAATTGGTCTTCCTGCTCATTCTCTCTTTGGAATTCCATCCACAGATCTAAAAGCTTAGGAAAGCAGGTGGGTTTATCTGCTTTTCTGAGACTATTTCCTTCTACTCAATGAGGATTGGAAACTCCAAGTAGGATATCCATTTTACTTATGCATTTGTTATTGATTTCTTATGGATTTCTGTGTTTATACTACAAGATGGAGGGCCTGGCATGCTTCTGGGATTTGAGATTAGAATCTGATCCTTTCTGAGCCTTCCTTTTGAATTACTCTGTGCACCGTTCTGGGCTACATTGGTAACTTTTGCGTCTTTTCTGGTTATTAGGTGGTAGTTGTATCACTGAACTTCGAGCTTTGAAATCTCTTACAATTTCTGATAGAACAGGATGATGTGTTTGGTCTCTTTACCAATTTTCCTCCCCCAGTTCCCAAAACTTCTGACAGGATTCGTGAGGCAAACATTCTCCATAAGATGAATGTAAATCTTAATACTGTAATTTAAAGCTCAGTTATCACCCTGCTACTACCTACGTTTTAGTAACCATTCAGTTGGTGGGGGGGGTCATTTAAAAAAAGATTCCCCTTCTGTTTTGAGGCTATACAAATTGGATCAGATACTTCTGTTGACGTTTGAGCTACTAAATGACAATAAAATGGATCATCTTAAATTTACATTAGTATGATTTATGCAATTCCCCGTCCTGCTTTAGTATCCAACCAGTATAAAGGTGTGTCTAATCAGAGATGGAGTTTCTGCTTACCAGAGGGTGTGGTTTATGATAAAACTCCCACAGTGTCTTGTGTGTCTTGAAATGGTGGTACAGGCACTTGAACTAAAGTTCATTGAATGAGCTTTAATTTAAGTGTCCCTGCCACCATTTTGAAGCATGGGGACACTGTTACATGGAACGTAGAGGCTGCTGGAGTGCACTAATTACCACATTCCAGTAGACTAGATTAATCAAGTCTGCACCAATTCACTATACAGTGCATAGGAGCAGCCGCCCCTGCACATCTACAGGCACTGTCAGTAGAGAAGCAGTAAACAGGGTGTAGAAGTAGTTAAATGAGTTTGTGCTAATCAGGTAGCTTGCTACAACAGAAGGCCAGAGGCCATTATGCCTCCTGATCAGATCTAAGCCTAATCATTAAGGCTGCTTGCAGACGTTAAAAAAAAAAAGCAAAAAAAAGCAGCATTTAAACTTTGTGTGCTCTCATGCCAAGCCCAGTACATGCCCAGAAGTGGCAGCGCATAAGTTGGACCACCTCCCCTGACATCTGTATAGATCAGGTACTTTAGTGGGGATTTTTTGGTGGTTTTATCTAATAGCTTATTGAATCAGGCTTTGTTAAAAGCACTAAAAGCCGCACTGAAGCATCTGATCTATACATACACCGTGGGGCCAGCTCTCAGTAACACACTGCTTCTTCCAGGAAAGTGCATTTTTGAGGGTTTTTGGGGGGTTCTTTTGAGGTCTGCAGGCAGCCTAAAAGCTGCAAAAAAGTCAAGCTTCACTGAGACATGGGTCATGTGTATTATTTACAATCTCAGGACAACAGTGGGAATGGAACCAAAGTCAGTTGCAAAATGGCTATAGACAGTGGCTCATCTGGATGAATGGTGCTATGGCCAGGACAAGGAGGGCACAGAAGCAGCTTGTCATCTGCTAGCCTGATATAGGACAGTCTGAAAAAGCAAGGTATAGGAGCAACACGGTACAAAACAGGTGCTACTCTGCAAAATTGGGGTAGAAACAGGGGAGCTGCATATCTTACATCTACTACAGTTGCTCAAACAAAGTTGGATTCAGGTTCTAAGACCAATATATTAGATCAGGGGTATTGAACCTCTAGCCAACAGGCCAAATCTGGCTCCCCAAGGGTCTGGAGAGTGTGCTGTGGGCAGGGCAGGGCAGCATGGAGCTCAATCCTGGTAGGCAAGGCTAGACAGAAGTCGTGCATGGCCTCAGAGCCCCAATCCCCACATTTAAGTCTGGATGGAGGTGGTGTGAGACTCCCAGACCCTGATACATGGAGCCAGTTGGAGGGTTCATGGGGCCCTGAGGCCCTGATTTCACATGCAGGACTGAACAGAGGCAGTAGAGAGCTCCCAAGGCCCGATCCCTGCATGTGGGACTAGGTGGAGGCAATAGAGGCCCCTGAGCTCAGTGCTGTTCATGGGGTCTGATCTGGCCCACTTATCCGGTCCACACAGCTAAAAGGTTGAACACAACTGTGCTAGATGGATTATGAGAGCTAATAGAATGCAATGGTCTGACAGGATCTGTCTGTCCACTAGATAATGAGCAAATGATTGGTAGCCCCTGCAAGCCAGTAGAGCTTGCAAAAACTGGTAAAACAAAAGACACAGCAACCTGCGTGGAATTTGGAAGGAGGAGTCAGGCAGGAGGAAGAGATTGAAAAAGGCATCAGGATAAAGTGTTAATGGCAGTTTCAGCATCTAGCTAACTACATAAATATCATATTAAATAAAAAGGCAGTTTAGTTTTACAAGCATAGTCCTTTCATAATATAATTCAGCATGTCCATGAAACAGGACTGGACTAACCTTAAATGGTTGAGTTAGTGACTGTTAGTTTAAACTTTGTGCTGCAACATAAAATCATCATGCCTGTGGCATTTGCACCGTTTTTACTGCTAGAAGGCCAGGAAAAGCAATCCTATTTTACTTGAAATGTATATTTATTCATTGTTCCATAATAATCCCTTCTGTTTATATCCATCAGCTGCATCTTGTTTAATGCATGGATTATAAACCCTTCAGACAGAGAATTTTTACTCTGTATTTGTATAGCACCCATTTCTGGTACAAGACAAGAGCATTTGCAATCTCTCCTGAGCAGTCGTGGTGGTAGCAGTACTGAAAGTAATAGTAGTAATATCTACCAGACAGGACCCTGAAAAACTTAGTGCCATCAGCACTTGCATCTGAATGTGTGATACAGACAACAAGTTACTTAGAAGGCACTTGGTACATTAACACCTCCAGCCAAAGCTTCAGGGAAGTCAGTGACTATATACAACTTAATCAATAACTGCATTTGTCCAAACACAAATCATGGCCTTCAGATAAATACAGATATGTATTTTCTCTTCCTCATATTCCACTTAGGTGCTGTTCTGTATGTCAGACCTAAATGGGGGAAGGAGAAATCTCTCTAGCTTCTTTATAAGTTAAGGCTTGGTACCAGATTGCTTGTCTGCCAACATATTTTAAGAATAAGTGCTCTCAACTTCTTTTGAAGTCAGCAGAATGTACCTGTACCCTATAACTGCATCTGTTGAAGCAAATATTTAAAAAATTTTAGTTACAGTAAAGTAAATATACTGTTTATTGTATAGTGAATGCAGTTTTATAGTGATTCAGAAAATGGCATGTGAGACATTTCTACTTTAGTTGATTCTGATTTCTTTTAACTAACTGTATAGTCCTATTCATAGTTTGTTTTAAAGCTTTGAGGGAAAGGAAAGATAGCAGAGTATTTGGGCTTTAGTTTCAGAGTTCCAGCTCTCAAACAGTAATTGCCAAAGATTCTGTGAAAATTAAACACATCCAAGTTGCAAGATACTCAGATAATGTGATAATTATCTAAAAGAAATATAGAAGTCTGGTTAGTAAACAACGTACATTCTAAATATTGGCACTCCAACAACATAAAATAGTTAAAACTCATTTATTTTTCATGTTTCTATAAAAAGTGTTTTGCTTGTAAAATAGATATATTGACTGTAACCTGGTCTAAATGCTTATGATAAATATAAATCACTTCAGATTGTGGGTTATAATGGAAACTATGTTTTGCTTTAGAGCTATAAATGGTGTTGCTATGATATCTGTCTCCCTTCTTTCTTAAGGCAACTTTAACATAGGTTTCAGGAATCTAAATGTTATATCTGAATGCTGGCACAGATGTTACAAAGATTTGTTATTCATCTAGAATACAAGAACTGAAAGACTGCTTTCTTTATAAACCTTCCTTTAGAAATAGCACTGATATTTTAGGGGGAGCTGAATTATTCCTATAAATCTGGAAAGTTGCAGAGCACCTTAGGTTTTCAGCAAATATACACGACTTACTCTCATTCCCTTTTTCCTGTATATTACATTAGTTTAACCATTTGAGTTCTGGCTAATGGAAAAAGCAAGAAGAACTTCCCAGTTTCTTCCACATACATTATGCAACAGGCTTCCTTTATACTGTTACCACAATATGAAATTCCAGCATTTATAACAAAAGACTGAACATAAGTGCTGAAAAGGTAACTGTAGTTTTATTTGTCTATGAAGGTATTCAAATGCATCTCTTCCTCTAAATAAAATTTCTGCAATAGCCCACTAAATTCTCTTCTATTTTTTTCACACCAAATAGTTTCGTTCTCAAAGACCTTTGATACGCCTCAACTTTAGACACCAATTTTAGTCCTGCAGTTCATCCCCAAATGTTCAGTGCTTACTACATAAAACGATGCCCTAATCATATATACTCCTATTTGGTTTTCAACCATAAAAATCACACAGCCTTTTCAGAGGAGAAAAGATCATTTTTATATTGTAAAAAAAAAGGATTAATTTCACTACTCTGAGAAAAATGAGGTCTTCTACTGTAGCTAGAATAAATGAACCAAAATTGGACATTAAGGGTGCTGACAGAAGTGGCATTTCGTCCTGCAATTGGCCACTAAAAGTGTTCTACAGCTGTGCACTGACAGAAGTGCACAGCTGCAGAGCACCTCAAAAAGTGCCAGATCATGCAGCAAATGAACCCTCATGTAATGGAGAAGGAAGTGCTTCAACATGGAGCACCTTCATTGACTTCAGTTAGTGTGCATCAGCTGGGCTGGGCTGCACTGGAGCAGCGTCCCAGGTGCTGTCTTCAGGATGTGGGGATGAGGGAGGGAGGGAGTTCCATCTGGGATTTACCCAGCCTGTGCTGGAGGCTGGGGCAGGTGGATTGCAGCCCCTATAGCCCCCGAGGTGGGGGGGGGGTCCAATTCACCCACCCCCCAACTCCAGCGCAAGCTAGGCAAACTCCAGTATGAATCTTCTTCCCCTACCTTCTCCCCCTCCCATTCTGAGGCAGCACGGGAGCTCGGAGAGGGGGTTGGGGCTAGAGGAAGAGGCTGCAGGCACTCAGCCTCTCTCACTGGATCAGCTCCAAAGTAGTGTTTGATCCTACACCCTTCCAATCCAACAGTGAACATCTGTTGGGTCAGGGGGGTCAGAATGGAAGTTTTTCCCATTTTTTTTCATATTGGTCAGTCAAAATTTTCAATGTGTTTAGTTTATAATATGTGATTTTCCCTTGATCCCCAAGGGCAGTTAGGGCTTGTCAGTTATTCAGATACTGCTAGATATTCAGAGATGGTAGATTTAGAAATAAACCAGATCTTGGTTTTTGTCACATCCTTGATCTCAAGTGTCAGTGGATGAAACCCTGCATGGGTTATTACTATTTACTCAACCTCAAAAATGAATTGCATTTTTTCTTAAATCGAATTGGCCATTGCCAGTGTCTACTGTTTTGTTGTTTGGAAACCTTATACACAGTACTGATGTTGTTCAATGAAATGGCCTGCAGACATGTTAGAAACTATTATGAGTAATAGTCTTTTTCCAAAAACATGTTCATCATGTAGTGATTAACCATAACTAGCTTGATGCTTTGGATCTCTTGGTAGGTATATTGGCTTCAGTTAAATGCAGTACCAATCCTGCAGAAAAGGAAAAAATTATATACACATCTATATCTATTTTTTCTTTCCTCTGCTTTACTCTGCAATACTTTTCTTTCCCCCCTACATTTGATTGCATTTTAATGCAATAATGTATTTTCCTCTTTAATAAATTATAATGCCAAATGGTTAGATTTGCTTTGACATTTATCTAATTTTATAGCTTTTAGTGCCCACATACTTTGATACTTAATAATGAGAAATTTCTAATGTTTTCAATGTATAGGCTTAAAAAAAACTGCCAGTTAGAGAGAAATCAGTTTGGGATTAAAAGTCAAGAGAAGCCATGCTCATTTCTCAATTTTGAATATAAACTATGTAGCAGAACTTTACATATGAAATTGGAGAAATAATATAATACTTTCAGGATATATGTATTATTTTGCTGCTGATACATAAAGTGACTAAAATATAAATTCTATCAAATATATAAATATTATAGAATGTATATATAAAGGATAGAATGTGTAAAAGAAGGTATTAGTAAAAGATAAAACTGAAGATTTATTTATAATAGTTTCCTAAAAGTACTGACAGAAATGTCAGCTTATATATTTAATAACTATGTTGAGATCAGGAATTTCAAACAATATATTAAGAAAATTAACTCTTCACACACTTTGTAGAATGAGGGAAAGATTCAAATGTTGCTGAAGCACATCCACATTTGTAGGACTCAGTGTCTATAGCCTCTGGGTTTTTTTAATTTTCAATATATAGTAAGTTCTGAGGTGGCTTGTCCTATACCTGACACTAAATATGTAGGATGAAATCATATCCCTACAGATATCTTTGCGAGTTTTGCCACTGGCCACAAATAGGAATTCATTTCTAGTGGTGGAAATATTCCAGAAGAGGTACCGGTACAGGTGTTAAGCCTGCAACAACCTCCTCTCCCAAGCTCCTAGTGCCTTCCTTGGTTAGGGCTAATTCCAGTTTAGGGAAAGTGTGGAGCAGCAGTCACTCCAGTCCTCCCATTGACAGGGAGACTGAAGCAGCCGGAAAAGCCCACACCTGCTCTCCTCCCCTCCTAATCCACAAGAGGAGATGTGCAGCAGCTGCTTCTCCCATCTTCCCCAGATTTGTGGGGGAGTAACCCTAGGCTCAGGAAAGCACAAGGAATGTTTCCCTATTGTTTGACTCCATGTTGAGCAGTAGTGGGGAAGTCTATAGACATCTGTTCTATGGGAAGAAACTCTTGGGAGTAATGTCTGTCCAGTTAGAGATGGATTATTTTTTCTCCCAGAACTTCAGTTTTGATTTTGGGAGAGACTGTGTAAACACCTGTATTCTCATGGGTTCTAATGAGAGAGCTACAGTTATTCTGGTAGAAAATGTAGCACCTGTATGTAGCCATTGACTTGCTTATAGATTGAAAGGATATTGAGGCAGAGATAATTATGAATTATCCAGTACATAGAAGGAGAGAGACATGAGAAACAAAGGCTGTAACCATCATTTTACTAGCCCAGATTTCGCAATTGTTTTGATATTTCAGGCTTCTATATGGTTAAACTCAATTTCCTGATTGCAAAATCTCCATTTCATTCCTGGGGAATGTGTGCCACCATTAACTTTCAGCAGAAACTGAAAGCTTGATCCTGTCCTACTGAAGTCAGTAGCACTGCCCTTGATATACAGCATTCCTTAATCTGTGTTTCTACCTCTGTATACCCATTAAAACTAGAAATATACATGACTAAAAGAGGTTAGGGCAATAATCAGTTGATTGAAAGTGGCCAGCATACTTCACCCCTTCCAGTTGCGCATCAACCAGTATGGGAACTGATAAAGTTCCACTCTTGAATAGGGGCAGAGATTCAAGCCTTGAGACTAAAACAAATTAATTTTCTAAAATCAGATTGACAACTTTGGAAATAACCTTAAGGATCATCTAATCCAACTTCTTGCACACATGGAGGATTTTCTCTTCCTAAATATTAATCTCAAATAATTTTACCAGTTTCTTCAACTGTCTACCTTGACTTAGGTTGTTAGCAATTTATACAAATAGTTATTCCTCAAGGATTATCTTCTGTTTTAATAAGGTCAGAGAAATAGCTGGCATAAGGCAGAGACCTAAACTTTCTTTTTTTCTTTTTTCTTTCTTCTATTCTTTAAACACTTGAAAAAAATTCTTAAACAAAGTATGGTCTTTTTGAGAGTTAGATGAATTTATCCTCTTTTGCATCCAGATTAGCCTAAGTACTTGAATTAACCTATTGTCTCAAGTCCAGATTTTATAAATAGAATTGGATGTGACGTATGAGGCTATTATCCAGCTTTGGGAAGTTCCAAGAATCAAGAATTCTTATTCTTGATTGATTCAAGAATTGCACAAGTGTGTATTGCATATGCAGCTCTGTACTACATCAGTGCCAGATGTTAAAATTGTTTAATTTTCATGTTTTAAATTATGCATCCATTATATAGGAAAAGTCTTTTAAAAAGCTTAGAAACTATCATTTAGTGAAAGTATATTACTTTAAGTACTTCTGAAATTAAATTATTTTTCTAAAATATAACAAAGCGTTGTGTCTCCTTTCCCATTTGACTATTCAAAAACTCTTTCACCTGATTTTCAAAGATGCATAACCCCTAATCATTTCGATGGGATTTTTAATGGAGGTAGCACTTCTAAAAAATCAGTTCACACGTTTTTTTCAAAAAGCCGCATCTTGCTACTGTAGGAATTCTATCAAGTAATTGACATTTTAGCACCAGATCCCCAAACATATTTGATATGGGTGGTTTGAGGGTGTAGAAGAGAAATTATGCTACATTTAAGTATATATTAATGTGATAATATAGTAGCTTTTAATAAATAAGAAATATTATAAATTAAAGGAGTATATTCAAGATATTATTACTAAGATTTTAAAATGTACATGTTTGAGAGTGAAAAAATAAAACAGCTTTCTGATATGCTAAGCAATTACTGTTCAGTGCGTGTGTCTTTGAGAAAACAAAAACAGTATAATGTAGAGTAGCTATTTTGTAAAAACAGCAGATGGGATTTTAAAATCAATTTTGATTGTTCAATATTTATCAATTTAATGTACTTAATTGTATCTTGATCACTTCGCTATTTTCAGTAATTAAATGTCAGAGTATTTTGCATTTCTCTGAATAAAATAATTGGCAAAAATTCACAGACCTAATAGTCAGAAATCTAAACCACAAATAAAACGAAGTATTAACAATAATTTTAAAAAATGTGACTTGCCAGTTAAAAAGTTAACTTTTTAACTGGCAAGTTGGAACCATTTGCCTCTGTGTGTGTGTGTGTGTGGGGGGAGAAGTTTTTATAGTTTTTTAAAATCCTTTTCCCCACACGCACTCAGAGGCAAATGGTTCCCACTACCTTCTGTTCTGGGGGAAAGTAAACTTGCTAATTTGTAGTTAAGATTTATCATATGAAGAAGTGACTGAAGACCGCTACAGATGGAAGTTAGAGCATGTCCCCAGCTGTCCTGGGTAAAAGGAGGTTACTTCTATTAGAAAAAGAATTGCTAGCCCCAAATTAAAAAAGGAAAAGATGGTGGCCTTCTGCTAAGATGAGTACAGAATTTATGGAGACTGTGGAGACTGCTGAACTCTAGCTCTTTGAATTTTCAGATTATCTAGATAACAGTGAAATAGTATGATATTAGACTTCATAGTGCAGAAACAGATGGGAGAAGAGCCAAAGTTAAGAATGAACATAGGCCCCACAGTTCAGTTGGAGATGCCAATTCAGTTGCAGAAGACGCTATTGGGAAAAGTTGGGAAAATATTCCCATTCCACAGTATAGGGAATGGAAAATATTTCTTCCCTGTTTCATACTGGATTTTAACTAGAATCCAAATGGAAGCAGTTAGAAAGCTGTCCCTCTGTTTACGACAGCAACAAAAGAAGAAACAACTACAGGAGGGGTTAGATTACCTTTTTCATTTTTTTTCACCAGTAAACAACAGAAAGCTTCAAAATGATTAATTTAGAAGGGAGAGCTAGTTAGTAGTGTTAATCTGAAGTCAGACAGAAGGCAGGGCAGGGTTGTAACTTAAAGACTAATTTATGCAGAAAGGCATAAAAATTGTAAATGGCAGTCTACTTTGAGACATCTATTCATCCCACTCTAATTGGGTGGAGGATGAGGGGCTGAGCTCTTGCATATGCATATTCAATGAACTGGGAGAATTATCCTAGATTTGTTTTCCTGGTAGAAAAATTTACCCTGAGACCTGGGGCCTTTAGGCAACATATAGGCATTCAGTTCTTCTTGGGAGAGGCACTTCTGACCCAGGACAAACCAAGAGTTTATAGAAGTTCAGGATTTTTCTCCCAGAGCAAAAATAGCTGCTCCAAGAGAAAATAATGTAGAAGCAACCCGGGTTAAATCTTTCCCAGGAGAGATTCTGCTAGAAGAGCAAATGTCTGTACAACTTAGACTATCTCCAACTTAATCACATTATAGCACTTAGGTTGTCTGTTAGCCTGACCCACATCTAGCCGATGTTACATGTGTATTTTACCAAAGCAAGGGAGGATACTTTATTTCAGACTCCACGTACTAGTTTGGTGATTTTTCACACAATTTGCTGCTTTGTTTTATCTTAGGCCAGAGGTGGGCAATTATTTGGACTGAGTTGGCACTCTATGAATTTTGGTGAGCTCTTGAGGGCCTTGTGGGTGTACACATACACATGTGCATGGATCCACATGCAGGTACACACACACATATAAGCTTCCTGCAGCTGCGCCAGGGTTGGCACCAGCAAAGCAGCAGCAGGAGCATGGGCTCTTCCTCATGCACCAGTTCTCTCTTTAAATAAGGATTCCTATGCTCAGGTAGTTTGAAACCGTAACAAAGAAGGTTCAAATCATTTGGCATTCAAACTGACCCAGCACATACTCAAGTAAAACAATTTCTAGCAAATGCTAAATTCACTAGCAATGCAACTTTCTCTGAGAGAGAAGAAAATTTGAAAAAGAAAGAAGCAGAGAGATCATCAGCAAAGACGGAGAACAGTGTGCTCAATGTGCTCAAAGTTGGCTGGAATACACATTACAAAAGTTTCTTTTGTTCTTTACAGCAACGTAATTACCCAAGCATCAGTAGATTCCTGACAAAAACTCTAGAAAACAAAGATGAAGGAATAGCAAGATGAATCGGGTATTGAGGACCCAATACCATTCCAGTTTAAGAACAATGCCTTTTGAACAGCTTCTCCCAGTTCAGAACATGAACAGATGGCAGTAATAATAAGTTTAAGTTCTAGAAACCATGAAGATGGCTTCTGGCCCCACAAGCAGAGGATCTTCCAAATAGTTCAGATATCTTCTTTTCTGATAATGTTATTTACCGTTAGGCTTGTTCACTCATGGAAATTTCTTTGGGTTGTATCCATCCCTTTCTTGGTCCCAAAGAAATAGTGATTTGTGAACTGAAACACAAGTAACTGAAACACAGGTGCTTTGAAATCTAATATCTTAGGATGCTTTGTCTCCATTTTTCAATCAGGAACATAACTGACTTAAAATGGACTTCACATTCTAAATGATGAGTATAAAGGTCTCCCAAAATACATGTCAGAAAAGCAGTTGTGTGCCTCACTTCTCCATTTAGAAAAACAATTATAATAGCTCCATAGCTGATAAATATTTGATTTTACCACACTGCACACATATGCTTTAATAAGTAGGCTTATAAAAGTTTCTGATTTTATAATAGAATCCAATGTTCTAGTTTTTGCAGAAAGGTACTCTGAAGTTTTCCTTTTTTTTTTTTGTCAAAAGATCAATATTTCTTCTAAAAAATAAAAATATTTAAAATATAACGGTCATGCCAGTTAGTTTGGAGTCTTTGCAGGTAAAGTGAATAACTGCTGCTGTTCTTACCTATTTGGTATCTTACAGAATATGCAGAGTTTGTTTCTTCATATGTTTTCCTAATAACAATGAAAGATAAAGCTCTTTCTTTCATCCCTAGGTAGTAAGGAGGAATTTGTTCATTCAAATAATACTTCAGCTGAGAAATTACAAATGAGCAGAGAATTTACATACCAATGGCTTCATACACAGGTTTGGGATTTTGAAGCAACCAGTTCCAGAAATGTAAAATGGTGAGGTCATTGATTTTAAATTAGATTTTTGTATTGTAAATACAGCTTGTAAAGTGAAACCTGGGCTAATTGTCCTAAAAGAAACATAGCTTTATAGCCAAAGGCCAATACACTACATTGCCAGGTCCCAAACTAATTTCCATTGAGAACTGATTTAATAATTCTGTGGATATATCTTTCATAAATGATAGTGAATTAGTATGTTTCCTCAGTAATGATCTGTCTTATGTTAAAATACTTGAATGGTTTATTACCAGAAATATGAGGGATTATATTCTAAAACAAGTACAGAAATGTACCCATGCTTCACATAGTGCATGATTATCTTTTCTGTATATATTAAAATTCTTATAGTCTATTAATTACTCAGATTATATGCATGTTACTAGAATGGATTAAGGAACAAAATAAAACTTTATTAATCAGTAATGTCTATTTGCATTTTATTTTTACAACCCTAAAATAAGTTAAATTAATACTACTTTGACATGCACTGTACATTTCAATACGCTGTTTTGAAATACCCATTTTTGTGGTTTGGATTTCTTAACAGATATAATACAAATATGGTTTTATAAAAGATTAATCTTTATTCCTTAAACTAAGAGGATAACAAACACACTGTATCCAATGTATATAGGTCATAAACTCAGTATAGAACATGTTAACTCATGCTATAAATGGAATCTGCAAGTGCTCAGCAGTTCTGAAACAGGCCCACTATCAATCTACATCATATTTAGTGTGATTTTTAAAACTTTTTTTAAAAGTGATTCAAATAAAATTATTTTGTGAATAAATAAACTTTTATTTGTTTTTCCACATTTCTTGACTTTTCTAAATTCTGTGTATCAAATGAATAAGTAGAAGAATAAACTGCCATAAATATATTATATTTTTAGAAAACATTTATTTTTAATGCAGTCAATTAGGTTCCTGAATAGTGAGGTTTGTAAGCTCCGGGCATGTTTACATGTGCCATTAGGAGGCAGCAATAAACTGTGGAGCTTATTTCTCCACAGTATATTGCTTCTGGGTTACTGCCAGACACGTCTGCACGTGCTTCCAAACCACAACATGTTGAGCCGGGTTACAGCATCCTTGGCTGACAGGAGGCCAAGGAGTCAGCCTGCCAGCCCAGGGCTGCTCCGATAAGGTGAACTGTGCTGCAGAGGGGCTGGCTGGGGCACGAAGGTGCTTCAGCGTAGGGCTATGTGGCAGGCAGTCCTGGCACTGAAGCACCCTCATGCCCCAACTAGCCAGTCAGCATTTACACATGCACTGCTGCACACAAAAAAACTCTATAACAGTACTTGTATTTGCAAGTAGTACCTTGCTGCAGAGTTTATTAATTTTGTGCACCCCAATAGAGCTGCACGTATAGACACTGACACATTTACTGTGCAGTTAGTGAACTGCACAGTAAACATCTCAAGTAGACACTCCCTCCAGGCATTTATGATTGTTCACTGCTTTTAGTTTCAGTAACACATTTTACAGAGGAATGTGGAATGATTTTCAAACCTAAGAAAATATAGTAATTTAAGGAAGGAGTTTTAAAATGTTATTAAGTTACCTTTGCAGATATGTGCAGTATATTAATATTTAGACTGACATTTGTTAAGATCATTTAGATATTTTAGATATTTTCTTTCTGGTCCTACTGCTGAAGTGAGTGGCAAAACTTCCATTGATATGGCAATATGATTAGGTACAGTGCATAAAACCAGCTGATTGACATATCAACTGAAAACAACTAGATTGCTCCAAAAAGTAAATCTAACAACTGCTTTGATACAATTTTGCAATTACAAGACTGAACCACAGCCCACTGAAGTTAGTAGAAGCCTTTTCATTTTTTTCCAAAGGAATTTGGATTGGGCTATAGTGGCCGTATCTACATGAGATTCTGACTGTGTGGTAGCTCGTTACTACTGTGCAGTAGTGTCACATGCCACGAAGCGCAACATGATGCTACTGTGGAGTAGAAATGAGGTTCTGCACAGTCAGTATCACCAAAAAGCCATGCAGCAATGCTATTGCATAGTAACTTGTAAGTACTAAATGATTGCACAGCAGCAACTGTGATGTCAGTCTCATGTAGGCGCAGCCAGTTTGTACTAATTAATATGTATAAAGTCCAGTCTTTCCAGTGACTGGCTGATTTCCTTATTGAGAATTAACATATTTAAAATACTTTCAACATACGCTTTAAACATAGAAATATGTTAAATAAATTGACTGTGTTTAGCTAGCTGTATTGTTTTCTCTCGAGCAAGATTATTCCCAGAAGTTTCTAGGGAAGTATCTTAATTATTTTAGTTCCATCAGTGTACTTAAGCTCTTACTGAAATATTTACTATCTTTAAATCGCCATACAGCAACCGCTTCTTGCCGGATTTAAACCCAGAAGTATGCAATGGTGGGCGCGTTCAACTTGTGGTAAGGCATATTTTTCAATGCAAAATTTTAAAGAATCCCAACTAATATTTTCAATTATGTGCATGATGTGAAAAACTAGTATATAGTTTGTCTCCCTGAACAGAAGTCCTTAAATTAGATCCTAATCTTGTATTTAGACTCTTATGGCTGGATATGACAGAGTACCACTGAGGACCATGAGGTTAGATACGGGCACAAGTTTACTTGCCCAGCCAGATATAGTGTATAATTTTAAAGTGAAAATGTATATATCTTTCTTTAGGATTTTAAAAATAAAAATAGATTAATTCCATTTCATACCCAAATAAGTTTGTGATATTTATTTTGATTATATGTATTTAGATAGTCTTAAATTCACCCCTAAACAGTTCGAGACAACTGTTTGTCTAATGTTCTCTTACAAAACATCCAAGGCTGGGGAACCCACCCCATCTTGAGGTAGTCTGCTCCGATGCTTAACTGACCTTAGCAAAACCAAGGACATCATCCTCCTGCTTTACTCAGCCTTAGTGAGGCTCCAGCTTAGAGTACTTTACCCAGTTTTGGGCCCCCCACTTCAGGAGGAATGTGGATAAGGTTGAGAAAGTCCAGAGGAGAGTCACCCATGCAATCAAAGGCCAAGAGTGAAAGGCCTTATTAGGAGAGGCTGAGGGACATGGAACTCTTCAGCCTAGTGAAGAGAAGACTCACGGAGGACTTGGTGGGTGCCTGTTAGGTTGCTGATTTGATTCTGTCAAGATTGGGCCACATTCGGTGGCTGAATTTCCAAATCCAAATCAAATCAGGAGACCCTTTAATTTCTCCGAATTGAATCAAAACACTCTGAATCGATTTGGAAAGATTTGATGATTCGGACATAGACTCAGCTGTAAATGTTTTTCCTACATGCCTCAAGTACCAGACGGCTTGTGAATGCTGAGATGGTGAGGCAGATGGATCCTCCCCCAGGAGCATGGGGGCCATCGGGCTCGGCAGCAGACCTGGAAGTGGATCAGAAGTGCTTCCGGTCCACTTCGGGGTCTGCTGGGAAGCATGCCTGG
>NW_017728931.1:68294744-68357630 GCF_001723895.1 Crocodylus porosus | reverse complement strand
AGGGGGAGGAAGGGTGGCAGACCCGGAAGTGGACCAGAAGTACTTCCAGTCCACTTCTGGGTTCACCGCCGAGCACGCGAGGGTCCATCCACACTCCATGGGACACTCCATCCGCCCCTCCACCATAGCATTCACGAGCTGCGCCTGGTACCTTGAGGTATGTAGAAAAAACATTTAAAGCAGAAACATGTCTATGGCCGAATTGCTGATTCTCTGAATCAGCATTGAATCTTCAGATTCAGCTGAATCGAATCAGGGTCAGTGATCTGAATCAACTAATCACATCACTCTCCCTGATTTGGGCCAAATCTGAATCCAGTATGGCCTGTTTTGCACACCCTTACTGCCTATAAGTATATAAGGGGGGTGCATCAGGATCTGGGAGAATACTTGTTCACTGGGGCTTACCAAGAGATAACTAGGTCTAACAGCCACAGACTTCTAGAAGGCCGATTCAGACTCAATATAAAGAAAAATTTCTTCACAGTTCGAGTGTCCAAGGTCTGGAACAGACTCCCCCCAGAGGTGGTGCAAGCACCTATCCTGGACCCATTCAAAAAGCATTTGGATGTTTATCTTACTGGGATCATTTGATCCCATCAGGCTTCCTGCCTCTGGCAGGGGAACTAGACTCAATGATCTCATGAGGTCCCTTCCAGCCCCTTATGTCTATGAAAACCTTATAAGGTTGTTGGTTGTCACTGTGTTGGTCTAAGGACATAGGCAGACAAGGTTCTTTGGGTAGATGTGATATCTTTTATTAGACCAACTAAACAGTTGGAAAATTTGTTCTTTGCAAGCTTTCAGGCACAAACACCTTTCTTCCAACATAACTGACCTTATAGTGAGAAAGTCCATCCTACTATCGAACCCAAATTTCCCTTGTTTAAATTTAAGCCTTTACTCCTAGATCTGTCCCTTACAGCTACAGAGTAATTTATCTCTGCTGTCTTTATTTCAAAACTCATATTAGATGGATCCTCCAGTCTTCTTCTCTCCAGACTAAAATAATCCCAGTTTTTTCCAACTTCTTCTTGTAAGTCCTGTTTCCTAGATCTGTCATATTTTTGAGAGAAAAAGGCTGAGTATCAAGAAGCATCTAGATGTTCTGCTATCAATATTGTGAGTGATGTAATGGTGCCTCTGATTTGTAGTTTTACTTCAGTCAAATATGATTTGACAATTTAGAGCCACTCTAGGAAATATTTTTGATGATATAATTGTAAGTGGTGGGAGCAAAGTACTGAAAATGTGACACAAACCACTCATATGTGACCGTCGGGCTAGAGAAGGGGGAGGGTGAACCCCCTTCGGAATAGCGGCTCACGGTGGAAGGGTGACGCTATTCCCCTGGGACGCCGTTGGTCCGGAGCAGATGTAGGGTCATCAGGTTCCCGCCCTGGTTCTCGCCCGCCACGACTTGTTTTAAGGTTCAGTGGGACGGCTCCTGGTTCTCCGTAGCCCGGGGTCCCCGATGGTCACGTTGCGGGGCTCCGCCACCCCCTAACACCCCGGCCTCACGCCCCCTTGGGTCCTCTTGTACTCAAGGCGCCTGCCCTCACCCGGACTTTCCCAGTGATGCTCCTCACTGGATTCCTCGTCCGAGGCAAGAAACCTAGCCGGCTAGCACCAAGCTTTTGACCTGGGTCCTCCCGGGGGATACTCCCCACCGGGTTCCTGGCCGCTGGAGTCCGGCACCGGTCCAGGCGCTCACGGTGCCTCGTCGGTGCCCTCCCGGGCCCCCGCGCCGACCCCAGACCTGTAAGCTCTGTGAGCAGGCGGGGCACAGTCCCAGTACTCCCCGTCACTGGAGTCCTCGTCCTCCGGGCCAATCTGCCACTCCCCGCTTGGGGTCCTGGGTCTGGCTGCTGCCACTGTCCTTCCCTCCGCCGGGGCGGGCGGCCACTCCCCGCCGGGGTCCGCGCTCCCGCCTGGTGCGGAGCCGCCTGCCGGCTCCCCTCCTGGAGCCTCTGTCTCCGCAGCAGCGAGTCCCCTCTCCAGACTCCTGCCCCGTCTGTTCCTACCGGCCATTTTTATTGCCGGCTCCCGGCCGCCGGCACGGGCACTGGCTTCCTGTGCAAACAAGCGGTGGATGTCCCGCTCGGGCTCCGCCGCCTCCATGGGCAAGCTTCGCCCCGTCTCCCCGGGACAATATATATATATGTTAGCTTTACACGGAAGTTTTAGCATAGTACTTACACTGTTTTCTTTTGAAAATATTCATTGTAGTATTTAATATTTATTGCCAGTGTTTCTCCTTTATGTACATGTTTATCCATATTTGTTTGAGATGAAACAAAAAACAAGGGATTCCAAAATTACCTTTAACAATTATACTCCAAAACATATCCGCTTTTGATTTAATCAACTAGAACCAAAACATATGCACAAAAAATTGTGTGTGTGTGTGTGTGTGTGTGTGTGTGTGTGTAACAGAGCACCCTGTGCACTCTTACTATCAGGGGTCTGAGCAGCAGCCAGGCAGCCCACAGCTGCTTGTTGTGCTAATCAAGCAAAGTTGCCTGATTGGGGAACAGGGACCAACTGCAGTATATAAGGACTGGGTCCCTGAACTGCAGGGCAGCAGTGTGCTGCTACCAGCCAAGGAGGTAACATCCACCTGAGCTGCTGTCTGAAACATCTGGGAGGTAAGGGCTGGAGCTATGGTGAAGGAAGAGATCCCGTGGCCCTGGGCATGACCTGAAACTGCACCCTGCCAGGGAAGGGTGGCCTTGTGGAGCTACCTGTGACAGGGTAGCTCCCCAGAAATGCCAGGCCAGTTATATCCCCAGTAAAAGGCAGGTAGGGGCACCTGAAAAACCCAGCCCCATATTCCTTGTGGGTTCAATCTGGACAGGGGGAGCCCAGGCTCACTGTAAGCACTGAGGCAGGGCCCAGGTCAGTGGAGGGACTTGTGGCAACATCCAGTCTTGAAGGAGAGCCAGGGCACATTAGGGAGCCGGGAATTAGGCTCCAGGGGAGAGGGGCCCTGAGCCTTGGGGAGCAATTAGGGAAGCTCCTGTGCAAAAGGATATGGGTAACTTAGTGCAGTGGGATGGGGCTTGGAACCCTAGTCCTGTAGTGAGGGTCTTGGAGCCTGAGGTGAGCAGTCTGGGGCCCAGAGAGAGGTTGGAGCCAAGAGACACTTGGAGCCCAAGGACAGGGCTAGGTCATGGCCTGGGGACAGGACTCGGAGCCTGAGGATGGGGCTTGAAGGTGGGAGAGGCTAGGGCTGGGAGCCTGGCTTATTTAGGGCAGGGGATAAGGCTGGGTGTGAGGCCAGGATAGAGAACCCAGTGTGAGGACACTGGGATCCCAACCTCTGGTGGGGAGTAAGAGTCCCATATGAGACTTCCGAGGTCAGATCCCAGTACTAGCTAGCTGGAAGAAACATCTGTGAGGCATGGGACATGTCAAAGGGAGGTCAGATCGTGTATAGAGTCCCTTGTCATCAGGGCAGCCTCCTGCTTGATTAACATCTGATAATCTGGAACATCAAGGCATGGTAGGCGGGTCGTTTGCCCGGAACAAATGGGTGAGCCTAGATTGAGATCTCCCCTGGGATGCCCGCTTGTTACAGTGTGTATAAAGAATGTTGATATGTGTTGATAGATGTTGTTATAGTAATGAAAAGACCACAAGGATTCTTACAGCACTTAAAATTATAATGCAGATAATATTGAAAATATATAATCATTAATCATTTATAATAATGCTGACAGAAATTTGAAATGATTACATTGTCGCAGAGCGTATCACTCAAAACTAAGGTAATTTAAGGTAAGTTTAATTTCATCCCCTCCCCCCACTTTCAGTCTCAAAATTTGAATGAGACAGTTTTTTAAACAACTTTTCTGTATTTTGGTTCTTTTTGCCATTTGTGAGTGCAATGATAATCTCACATACCTGAAAAATGCATAAAATGAGATTCTCTGAATGTGAATTGTCATATCATTGACATAAATGAACTCTCTTGAATTACTCCTGAAATGTAACTCATGATCTACAAAGATAAAAGCCTACTGTCATATGCATGGCAAGTACAATTGATGCATACATGAGTTTTGCAAAACCAGGATGATATCTCAGACCCTTCTGTTCGTGTTTGCTTGTTTGCATACATATTTATTTAACTTGTATGCTGCCATTCCCAAGAAGTGCCAAGGGCAGTTTACAATAGGAGAACAAATAACTTATAAAACAGGAACATGAACAACAGGACAAAACAACTTAAAAGGCAACTAGAGGATCAATATAATACAGAAACCCCCTACACAAGATCCCAGCTCAGCTTTGTTTGCTAAATGCCTGCCCAAATAGGAAGGTCTTACAGCTCTTCTGAAAGATATCCAGGCTTGGGCTCTGGCAGGCATCAAGGGGAAGGGAATTCCAGAGCTGAGGAGCAACTGCTGAAAACAGGTTCCCACATACTTTTCCCAGGCAGACTTGGTGTATTGATGCTATTTGCAGGACGTTACTCCTAGCTAATCTTAGGGATCAGAATGGGGCATAAGGGAAAGGTAATCTCTTAGATACATAGGACCCAGACCATTTCAAATCCTAGACCAGCACCTTGAATTTTGCCCAGAAAATTTGTGGTAGCCAGTCAGACTTTGGTTTACTGGAGTTGCATGCCTCTGGTGACCCATTCCTGTCAGACGGTATGCCACTGTGTACTGCACCAGCTGCAGCTTGCAGACAGTCTTCAAGGGCAGCCCCACATAGGGCACATTTCAGTAGTCTAGCTGCAGCCCTGTGCTAAAAAAACCTGAGGCTGCAGTGCCTGGTCATATGAGAAATAATGGTAGAGCTATTGATGACACGTTGGGGGGGTATAGGGAAGCATGCCCCCTCTCCCCCCCCCTAGATTTCTGTACCAAAAGTGGGGCATGGGCATATGACTTTAGCCTGGCTGGAGCCAAGGCCCAGCAACAATGGGAGTGGTGGTGCCAGTGCAATTTCTGCACCAGCAGTGGGGCATGGGGCTCTAGGTGAACATGATCAACTAAAGTCATGAGCACAGTCTCTGTGCTATATCCAGACAAGGATCCAGGATTCCGATAGCATTCAGATGCACCTGGGCAACCACCCATTCAAATACTTTCCTCAGAATGGAGAGGTTGGAGACAAGGGGATAACTGGCTGGACAGTTAGCATCAAACAATGGTTTCTTAAGTAGGGGCCAGACAATTGCAGACTTAAGAATGTGCAGTTTCCCCCCTCCCCTTCCCCCCCCAGCATAGGAGGCATTGGCAACTCCTGCCATCTGTGGCCCAAGATTCTGCCACTGGCTTAAAAAAGCCCCAAGAACTTGACCCAAAGAACTAGAGCAACATAAAGAAGCTATAAAAGCCCAGTGTTATCTGTGGCAGACATGGTTCTTTGGGTAAATCCAATATCTGTTATTAGACCAACTCAAATAGTTGGAAAACTTCTTTGCAAGCTTTTGGATACAGATACCCTTTGTCAGGCTGGCACATGAACATCAGAATAGTCAGAGGCTCTCCTTTAAGCACCTTCTCACAAGCTCTAGCTTAAGGTGTGAACATAAAGATGGAAATGGCATGTTAGGAGCAGACAACACTGCAGTCTCTCAAAGGAGAGCCTAGAAAAGCTGTTGTTATATAGCCTACAATTGCAGTATAAATTGTGCAAGGGAGACGCATTAGTCCTTCAGTAACCTAAACTGAAGATAATGCAAGGTAGCCATCTTAACCTACTTTGTATATTCTATGTTCTGTCCCTTAATGGCCCAGCACAAATTTTTACACTTAAATTCTGTCAATATTGTACACTGATGGTAGTCTAAAAAAAAACCAAGTAACCAAGCAAAGGCCAATTCATTCTGCTATCGTTCTTCTTATTTTCAATTGAGGTAATGTCAAAATGTTCAAGACAGTTTCCAAACATTGAGGAAGACACAACATCCCCAAAGGATACACAAAGCAGGGGCTCTCTGAGGTAGTGTAGGCAGGCAGGAATATAGAGAATTGGACTGACAATTCAGAGCCAGTAATTCTCTGTTGTCATTGACCTGTTGAGTAACCATAGGCAAATCATTTAATATCTTTCTTCCTTAGTTTTATCATTTGTAAAATAGTAGTAAAGATACTGACCTTTTTGTTTCCTTTATAGAGCTCTTTGAAATCTATTAATAAAAAGCCGTTTGACTCTATGACTTTAACTAGCTATGATTATTATTTTGGGGTAGAATCTTAAACAGGCATTATACCAAGCTGAAAGGTTTTATAAACCATTAACATTATATATAAATTGCAATTATACATATGTAATTTTCTATAAATATATCTACCTACGTGTATATACAAGTAGTATATACTAAGCAGTTTTGTCCACAAAATACTTTGCAAATCCCACAGCAAAAACAGCAGAGATTTTGTGGTGCGCCCACATAACTGGCAGTGCTATAAGATTGTCGCAGCTTATGCCACATAATTACACAGCTGCTCCACATAAACATATTAGACAGGAAAATGCAATGGAAGGTCTCATAAAATAGAAAATGGAATAAAATGTATCTCTAATGCTGCAAACAGTGTGTGTATATGTAATGAAATAATTATGTGGTTTGTACACATTATTGACTGTTAAATACAATTTAAAAATATTTATATTAGTTTTTCTAGATTTTGATTGTTAAAATTTGAATATATTACATATGTTTTTATAATCCAAGTCAGTTCAAAGCTGTAAAATTAGAACCAAAAATAAGTTAACGTTTAGCAGCATTCAAAATGCCAAGGGAAGGAGAAATGTAGGCAAACTCGAAGAGAACAAATATGTAAATTCAAAAAAGAAAAGTAGCACATGCAAATTCTCTGTAATCCCCTACATAGTCAGAAAAAAATATGTTGTACTGTGTTTTACACTAGTAAATAATAATATAGTGCCTCATAGTATGCCCTGATTTATATTTAACTCTTGATTCTGTGTAAGAGAATTAAAATTACTTTTCATTTTCAGGATTTCGTTTTAAGATGAACTTTTAAAAACCTAATTACAGAGTATACTATAGCTATGAGCTATGAAATCCTTCAACAGTGACATTTCTGCCCATTCCATGAATGTACAAAGCTTTTTTTCTGATAAAATATTATCCTTAAACTTCATAATAAAAATTAAATCTAAGGATGATGAACTGTATCACTTTACTAGTTAAGACTACTCGAAGTCTTTGAGAGCGAGTGAAGAGTAGGCCACTAATTCAGCAAAGTACTTAAGCATAAGTCTTAAGCTAAGCACATGAAGAGTCCATGGACATCCACAATATT
The DNA here is from genome assembly GCF_001723895.1 of Crocodylus porosus. NCBI lineage: Eukaryota > Metazoa > Chordata > Crocodylia > Crocodylidae > Crocodylus > Crocodylus porosus. The sequence continues at coordinate 68,350,338 of NW_017728931.1, read as the reverse complement.
ACCTACATGTATAGAACTTAATTTCCAGTTAATTTTAAAAGACTTTTTTATAGCAGGAGTGTCAAACATACGGCCAACAAGCTGGATGTTGCCTGCAGAGCTCTTTAATCCAACTCCTGGTGCTGCCCTATGGACCAACACACTGTGCTGGACCAGCCCTGCACTGCATGTGGCACTCACTGGGCCTGGGTTCCCGGCTGCGCTGCCTGCAACATTTGCTGAGGCTGAGTCCCATGTGTGCTGGATCAGGCATGAGGGCATGGGCCCATGGACCTGATCTGGCCCTATGGACCTGACGAGTTTGGTACCCCTACTTGACAGGAATAAGACTAAAACTGAAATACAAAGAGTTAAATATTTTGTCACTTGTTCAGTTGAAATGCTTTATAATTTTGTTCTTAAAAATTCTGGTAAAATGTTAAAATGTGTTGGATTTCTGCTTCAGTTTTGAACCTGAGCTATTGGATTCCAAGAGAGTATTTCCAGTGATTCTGAAAATTTTGAATTTGGCCTTTCCTGAAGTTTGGATCAAATTTGGCACAGTAGTTAATGAGTTTTTTAATGTTTATATTATTTTAACAGAGTATACTTTGCTGTGATTTATTTTAGCTGATATAGCAACAAATATCATGAATAGTTATTCATCCCTATTATACTATAGTCAGAGGTCTAAGTGTAAGTACATCTGCTAATTATGGGTATAGTCTTAAAAAATTGCCCTGGCTTACTCATTTAATATTACTGGAACTTTTTGCTTTGCCATTTTTGAGCCAAAATTAACCTTATGAAAGTTCCATTTTTGCCATTGGGAAACAGTCCAGTATGTGTGAAATGAAAATATGAATGATATATCAACCCTGTTTAATTTGAATCTATATAAGTATGTAAACCAAAGCCTAATTTTCAAAGATATTGATCTCCTGTAACTTCTGTCAGTTTTAACATACCCCTCTAAATAAGGCCAAAAATAACCATTTTTTTGCAGTGGAAAAATTAAACAACTTGCTAATCGTTGTAATACTATCAGCTAAGAGAAGATTGTGTATTAAAGTTACAAGAACAGCTACCAGCCAGTGGAAAATTATTTTGAACGTCAAGTTAGAGGCAGTCTTAATGAGTACCTGTGAGTTCGCAATCCCAAGAGTAATATCTGTGGAACAGAGTATCTTCCGGGTCATTGTTTCTACACCATGCTTCACAAATTCCTGCGATCTGAAGCCCCCTCCTAAAGCAAGAGTTACATTTTCAATTCTATTTTGCTTTACGTAGTTTTATCAGCATCCACCATCCCACCATCAGCATATACAATCGTTGCATTTTAGAAGATTATAATTAATATAAAACTCTTACCTAAAGTATAATTTAAATGCTTTCTGATGGGTATGGTTAAGTAGCAAACAGCTAAAAGATTAAATTACTTACTGGATGCTTGATTGATAGAACTGATACTTGCCCTGGATAAAACATAAATGTTGCAGAAAATAATCCAGTATGACATTTCTGGCATTCAGCTATGACTTAAATTATAGGCTGGTCAGTAAATGATCTTAAGCTGTTTAAGGTTTCATCAGCTGTCTGCAAGATTGATTTTCTTCAAAATTACTGTACTAAAATGTTTTCTTTTGTTGTTGTACTGACTCAGATCACAAACCACAATTTTAAGATCGGCTCTTATTTACAAAAATGCTTTGACATAGTGCATTTGTTCAGCCTAGGCAGCAATAAAGGATTGTGGTATCATTTTGAAGAAGGTTGTTTGACAGAGCCTGTTTGTTTATTTGGGGTAATGTGAGCTGCATTCAGAAAATGTCATATTTTGTTTCATGATTGTGTACATTCTCTCCCACTGCTCCCAGGCAAGCCCTGTAAGTAGAGAAGACACAGATTTAGACCTTGTTTCCATGACCAGTGGAAGTGCTTTGACTCAGAACAGAGAAAAAAATAATCAGGCACACAGACACTCAGCAGGATCTTCAAGTAAGTTGTGGTTTCTTTCAATATTCACTTTAAAAATTACTTTAAAATGAGTTGGTGGAACTGAATGTCTAACTAAGTTCTCATATAAACAGGAGTAGCATACCAGCCTCCCAGATTTCTAGTAATGTGTGTACTCGTTTACTACTTACCTGCAACTTTCACTTGTGTTTTACATATTTATGTATAAAAGCTTAAATCGGTTGAAAAATTAACATGATTAGATTTTTTTTAATTCCCTGGTGAACTATACTAAATCTTTTGTTCGTTCATTTCCTAGAAATACATTATTTTTTTCTATCTCTTAATTATAAAAGCAGTTGTAAAAAAAAAAAGCATTTTTTTCTTTCTTCCCTAAAAGTTAACTAAATATTTAGGAAAATTCATTATATACAAAAAATAAGTTCTAGTATATGTTTCCAAATCAAATCACATACTGAACTGAAATCATTTCCTAAGTTAGATGTTGTAAGTAATGACTACTACATTCTAGTTACACAGTGGCAAGTGGTCCTTTTAAATTTTAGAAAAAATTTAATACTATTTTAATGTCACAGAAATACACTGAATAATTGATACCTGAGAGAAATCATCTAATAATTATTTGAAAAGCTTAAAAGTATGAATTTTATTAAGCTTAAACTTTTTCTTCTTGTAGTCAATCTAATTAACAAAAACTGAGAAAAAATTCTGTCAGATTGCATTCTATATGTTATTTATATTTTTATTCAATCATTGGAAAATGTGATTTTTTTTTTCCAGAAATGAATGAAACCCAGAAATACTAAATGACTTAAGAGGAAGTACAAGAAGTATTAAATGACCTAGACAGATTTGTGCAGGTCACTAGTATTATATATGTGGTGGAACTTTATTTCTGATTGTTCATATCAAAATAAAATAGCCTATTTCAACAACAACAATCATAGCTGATTAATGGCTTTGGTTATTTTGATCAAATCTTTACCCATTGCCATGATTATTGATTAATTAATTTAAATGAAAATTGAATCTATAGGTGAAAAATCAAGAAAATCCTAAAGGAAAAGCAGATATAAAAGCATATGTAATTTTCTTTATCTAGATTTTGCTTAAATATTTGTTTCAGCTTTTAAAATAAAGTGAACTGAAGCTACTGCTAGAACACAGCTAGTGTTAAAAGCCACTGTTGGCAAAAAAAAAATAGCAGTGACTCTAATCCTGTACTTATGTCAATGGTAAGAAGTCCAAATAACATGATATGGAATAGGATTGAACCCATTATGTTCATTGGTTGTCCATAAAATTATGTTCATGCATTTGTGTATTTTATCTGCAATTCTATGCAACATTTCATTATTATACATATCCTAAAGAATACAGATGTATGAATCTCAAATGATACCTCATAGAAGTATATTAATATACTTTAAATATATAAGTATATTGTGTATTAATATTATAACAAACCTATTTTTCCACCCATAAAAGCTTAAATGTTCCCTTGCTTCAACCCCAGATATGTTAGCCTTTTCATGGCATAAAAGTTCATAGTAAACAGTCTGTGTTTTGTTCATTATAACCACAAAGTGCCTTGGGATCCTGTGGAATGAAAACATGAAGATGATATTGTTGCAGTCAGTAAAGCTAGTTAATATAGAGGGGTTTATAACTGACCAAATAAACATATTAGTTTAGAAAAAATGAGATGCGACTGATGTTAAGAGAAAGTTTAGTAGGCAATCGCCAGCACGGGTGCCAGAGTTTGGCACTTCAAGGCATTTTGCTTGGCCTATGCCTTGGGGCGGACAGCAGGGGAGGGGCCAAGACTGCACTGCCACAACAAGGATCGGGCCCTTTGTGGTTCCCCCACCATCTGCCCCTAGCACACCAACATCCTACAAGTCAAGGTTGTGGGTGTTTTTGGTACTCTGCCTAAAAACATTGCTGACCCCTGGTCTGGTCTGTATAATACAGTGGAGTTGTTCTTTGTGAGCCATGTGTGTTTTCATGAAGGTGGCCTTGTAATTATGCCAAGGGCACTATCCCTTCTCTAACTTAAAGCTTCTTGAGAATGTCTAAACCATGTGCTTTCAGCAATGCAGACTTGTATACATTATCTACTTTAGACATCAGAGTCAAAACTTCATTGTTACAGGCACTAGACAAATAGATATGGAAAGATGTTCCCACTCACAGTCAAGAATTCTCATTCATAGAAGCAGGTGGCATTTTAAAATAGTGCTTATATAGATTATTAGATAACTACTTGGTAACCAAATAGTAAGTGCCCATACTATTGAAATCTTGGCCAAAATGATGAGCAAAAAACACTACAATTAAGCAAATAGTACTATGAAGTGCAACCATTTTAAGAAAAACAAAAAAGAGGACAGATGGCATTACAATCCAGCTAGTTTAACTCAATATCTGAAAACCAGTCAGCTTGTAAGTACTAGAGGAAAATTAAAACAGTAGGCAGAATGGGTTAATAAAAAACATCATGCTAAACTAACTTAATTTCATTCCTTGATACAATAATGAGTTTAAGGGATAAAGGAAATGAAGTGGACATAGTATATCTCAACTTCAGTAAAGCATTTGATATGGTTCCACATGATATATTTAAAAAGAAAATTCTGTGATGTGGGTTCAATTGGACTACAAAAAGAAATCAATAAACTACAACCTATAGGACAGAAATATAAAAATCACCATTTTGGATCAAGCTACTTGTCAGTCCTCCTTTCCTTGTTCAGTGTCTCCTTTCCAACAGTAGCCAGCACTGGTAGCTTCAGGGAAAATTTCAACTTCACCCCTGTTAGTTAGTGTCTGACTTATGAGATAAAGTATGAGAGTCCATAAAATATATTTATTTGGTTTTAAACTTTTTACATTATGTATGGATGTTTTCTTTTTTCACATAAATAATGTGTGTTTAAAACCCAGTAAATCTTGACTTCAGTAATATCTTGTAGCAATGAGTTCCAAAAGCAAGTAAAGTGTTTTATGAAAACAGTTATTTTCTGATGTATAAAAACTTTCCACCTTTCAATTTTGTTTGATGCACTTTTGTTCCTGAATTAAGGGTAGGGAGAATAAAATACCCAATGTAGCTTATTATACTATACCTTATTTTGTATATCTTTAGCAGTAATTATTCATGCTCCATTGTTAAACAGAGGTTCAGGCAAAGTTTAGGTATAAGTTCAATACTACTTAATATTTTAATTATCTTAATGTATATTGGAGAAATTTAACTGTTATGAAATGTGCATGTAATTTATTTTGGGCAACATCAATAGCATACTAACACATATTATTAGATATAAGTAGATGTTAATAGATGCATGGATTATATAAAACTAGAAACGGGACCAGTTTGAGAGAGAGATTTAAAATATAGTTGGGTTTTTATCATTTGGAAGGACAAGTAAATTAAAGCTTTTGAAGGACTTGTTTATTATAAAGACAAAACTACATAAAAGCCTATGAGTTAGCTAGTTAACGACAAAACAGGAACCTCTATGCTCCAGCCTACTTATCACATTTTCTCCTCCAGTTATTACAAAACTTGTTGATAGTTGTCTTCCTTTTTTGCCTGTCTGATAAATCAATGTATGATTGTATTCTTTCATTGCATTCCTGGCATCTGCTACATCATAATCACTTAGAAAATCTTCAATCTTGTTATTGATTACAAAGTTCTATCTTGTCCTTTTCTTCATCTCTGCTTGCTTTTACTCTTATTCCTCATACAATCCCCATTTACCCTCACAGTTTCATCTGAAGAGTTTAAATCTATGGGTCTCTGTAAATGAGCATGAAAGCTGCACTGACACACTGTAATAACAGCATGTTGCAACAGAATCAATTAATTGAGTTGTCTGGAGTGTGGTAATTACCATTTTCCAGGAGCTGCCCATGCCTTGTGCATCAGTGTCCCTGCACTTTGGTCCCCTTGTGGACCACGCTGTAGTTCAAGTGCCCCTGCTGCCACTTATAAGCATTGGGACACCAATACACGAGACACTGCAGCACTTTAATAGAGTGGCTCTCGGAGTCGCTTTAATTAAAGCACTGCCCCCGCCCCCCCACCTGCAGAGTGCATGTAAAGGTGTCCTCCTGTATTAAGAAAAGTTACTCTCTAAACCCCCTCCTTAATATAGTTCTTTGCACTTTCCTGTTCTTTTCTTCCTCAGGGTTAATATCTTCCACATTTTAGAATCCCTGTACTTCAGTCTTGTGTTCTAATCTTTGCTATAATTCTGCATATTTGGAAATTCTTCAGGTCAGGAAACATGTCTTATTTCTGAGCTATAGCTCAAACTTCTTGCCCATATTGCAGATTCCTTTCTCAGATTCCCCTGGTCTCCAGTGAGAAGCTGCATATAAATAAAAACTCCTCACTACACACGAATCCACTGTTCACAGATTTGAATATTCCTGGTGCACCACACCAACTCCGTGGTTCAGGGGGAACACCGCTGTGGCTCCCTCTGGCACTGCACTGAACTCCTGCCTCTGCAGTTAAGCCAGGCACTGCACAGGTCTGGGGAGGGCAGAGCTGGGCAGGCACAGACTGAGCGCCAAGGACAGGGCGCCTCGTCATCATCTTCCCTGGAGGCAGCCGCAGTCAGTCCCCAGGCGCTGCAGGGGAGCCCCGCGCTTCCAGCCTCTCGCGAGGGTGGGAAACAGGGGGCGGCTGTGGGGCCTGATGGGGACCCCCATCAGTATTCGTGGATTTCGCCATTTGTGGGGAACTCCAGAACGGATCCCCCACAAATGGTGAGGGTCTCTTGGATATTTTTAAAGAGATATAAACTGTCCTTTGTTAATTCATTTTAACTGTTTAATAGATAGAGTTGAAGATAATACAATTAAATCTATATTCCCACATCAGTAATGGAAATTGGGAAAAGGATGTGCTGCATGTTCAGTCCTCCTCTAGTGAAAAACTGAACATAGTCTAAACTCTGAAATCATCACTAATGAATGCCTTCATAAGTAGGAGTAAGGTTTCATTTTCTCTAGGTTACAGTGAGCTAAAATAACAACATACAGGTTAGACCTGAATTACATTGAACAGAGGGCAGTGAAATATACTGTAGCTGAACTGACAGGTATATGAACCTTACATGTTAACATGCTTGGGAAGTGTTCTGTGATTCTAATATGTTTTGAGATGATATGAGAAGTGATGGTTGGAGATGGTTTTGAGAAGTGTTCTGTGAGTCTAGTATGTTTCACCCCCCAACCCCAATATATCCAGCTGAACTGGGCTACTGTATAGGCTAGAAGAGGCGTCAGCAACGTTTTTGGGCAGAGTGCCAAAAAACACCCTAACCTTGACTTGTAAGATGTTGGTGTGCTGGGGCAGATGGCAGGGGAATTGTGAGAGGCCTCATCCTTGTTGTGGCAATGCATCACCAGCCTCTTTGCCATCTGTCCCAAGGCACATACACCTGCCACCAGCAATGGGCTAGGCCAGGGCTCCACAGACCTCAGGGCAGTGGCTTGCAGCCTTCTCACCACCTGCTGCGAGCATCCTGGGCAATGTGACAGGTGGCAGGGGCCTGTCCAAAGCCCAGAGCCAGCTGTGGCAGGCAGCATGGAGGCTGCAAGCTGCTGCACTGAGGTCTGTGGAGCCCCAGCTTGTCTTATTGCTGGCAGTGAGTGCACGTGTGTCTCCAGGCAGATATCAGGGAAGCTGCAAGGGGCCTGATCCTTGTTGTGGCAGCACAGCCCTGGCCCCTTCCCTACCATCTGTCCTGAGGCATGCATGCCAAGCAACATGTCTTCTAATGCCATGCTCTGGCATGCATGCCAGGGGTTGCCAACCGCTGGTCTAGAACTCAATGGTTATGGGACCAGAAGGAAAATAAGGAAATCAAACTGTAACCCTGAGGGTAGTGGTTAGCACATGCTGTTGGAAGACAAGGATTCCTGGGTTCTCATCCTTGTTTTCTTAGACTGTTTATACATCTTAGATTAGATAGTCATTGGAGGTGCGCCTTCCCCCCGCCAATTGGGAGCCCTCACAAGTAAGCCACAAAGCCAGTGTTTTCTATTAACTAATATTTCCTTTAGGTGTTTCAGTGCTTAGAACGTGTTTTTGTTGATCAACCTGTGGAAGCACCAAATTATCTGTATATACTGTATAAAGACTAAGATCTCTAACTCCATTTCTTTGAATCACCATGTTGGAAGCAGATTCCTAATTTTTAGACACTGTTGAAACTCCCAAGTTGTCTCTCTGGATCTTACCACCTAAGGTTCTGAGTTTAACTGAAGTCGTAACTGAAGTAACTCATCATAGGCATCACCCTGACCCTTATGAAACTCCACTTACTTTAACGTTCTGTGCATAGATTCAAGAAATGTCCCATATGCAGCTACTTATTAGATCAAGACCTTTGATTTGACCTCTAGAAGATGATGACAAGTAATAATGAGAGTGAATAAGAAACTGGGCCTCTAGGGTGAAATCTCAGCTCCACTGAAGTTAAGGGTGAAACTCCCATTGACTTCAATACAGCAATGAAATTACTGTGATGTATAAATGTTAATAAGTGAAGGTGAAAGAAACCTTTAACAAGGGAGTATTTTATTGGGTTTTTCCTTCTATCCTTAGAAGTATTGTTAAAAACATCTTCAATGTTTTTAGGGCAAAATGACAACAAATCTTTCCACAACTATTAGCATAAAGCATCTTAAATATACCATCCTAGTATTTTTTTCCTAAAATGGCTATATACATTTTATTGATTGATACTTAGTCTTTTAAAAATTTAGATACACAGTTTTATAGTCTTGGTTCATAGGGGAAGTTGCACTGACTTCAGTGGACAAGTGTGTTTGAGATAAGGCTCATAAAATAATATTTTCTAGAAGCAGCATGCGTTAAGACTTGATCCTATAAATACTTTAAATTCATAATTTTGCCTGTGTGTGTGTTCCCATTAATTTCAACAAGACCACTGAAAAGCATATTTCTAACTGTTAGTAGAATCAGGCTTTAATGTATTCGTGAATTTTCCTATAAACTTACCATTTTCACAGCTGTTTGAATACATATGGTGTTTTTTTAACACTACATAATTAATCTTCCTGAATATACCATGAATAATGGTAACGGGAGGAGGTGGGGGGGAAGTAATGGGGGGAGTAATGAGCCTGTATATAGGATTTCTCCAACAAAGAACTTACTTTTATTTGGTGGCTGCATATTTTGTTGGGGAAAAGCCCTATTATTATTGATTTTTTTTTTTTTTTTTTTTTTTTTTTAATAAAAGTTAAGGTAAAACATGTTGCTGTTAAATGTAACAGAAGTAAGATCTGAGTTTTTAGGATCAATAGTAAGAATATATTTTTTATGTGTTTCTACCATTCTGAAGAATAGTTCAGTGAAGTACAACTGGCATATAAGATCTCTATACAATAGTTGCCCTCCCTCTGTTTCCTTAAAACACCCTAACAGATGCTGGGGTTTTTAAGGTCAGGACTTCAAGTTTAATGCCCAGATGATGATGAAAACCAATAATGAATCTAAATAAAAAGCTTGATATTTGAGGTGAAATCTGGCTCTGCTGAAGTCAGTGGTGAAACTGAATTAATATTTATTAATAAATCTTTTCTCAGAATTATTTCTCATTCTTATTAAGTCAGTGGCTACAGCAGTCCTTCAATACAAGAATGATTTTTTTCAGGAAATAGGGAAGTCATTGAGTCCATAGGTGACTGAGGTGGTTGATCCTAGATCTACATGTTCGACTGCAGACCTGGCAAATAGACCTGGGAAGAAGTAGATCCTGGTGATGTCAAGTCACAGGTCTTTCCCTTTGTCTCTCTCATCTGTCCACCTCCATCGTGAAGCACGTTTGCTCAAAATGATTGCTGCTTTATAATACATTGCAATACCATTCAGTGCTTGAATCTGCCAGATACTGATGTTAATAACACATTTCTTCAGATTTATCTTCAAGGTATCATTGAATCTCTTCTTTTGCCCACCTCGAGAGTGGTGCCCTTTGCTTAGTTAGTATTTTGGGAGGTGGCTGTATGCCATCCTTATAACTTGGAGCTGATGCTGTACAAACATGACTTCAATATTGGCAGTGTTTGCTTTAGCCAGAATGCTGGCTAAAGCTGGCATGACTTCTCTCCTTCCAGTTGATATGGAGGATTGTTTGAAGGAACTGCTGACAGTAATGTTCCAAAGCTTTCAGGTGTTTCCAGTATGTCATCCAAATTTAAACCCATACAACAGGGTGGGGATAACAGCCTGGTAGACAAGAAGTTTCCTGTGGATCCTGATATCATGACCATTAAAAACGGTTTAAGAGACATCCAAAGGCAGCACGGGCAGATTTTATCCAGTGTTGAATATCATTGTCCCTGTTTACTTTTTGAGAAAGGTGGTTAGCCAGGTAAAGGAAATGCTCAATATTCTCCAAGGATTGCCCTTAATACTATAATACATGCAGGAGCAGCTGGTTGGTTTGGGGTGGGTTGGTAAAGGATCTTGGTTTTTGTGAGGTTAACAGTGAGTTCAAGCATTCTGTGTGCTTCTCAGAAACAGCTAAGAATTACCTGGAGCTCTTCAGTTCACTGTACACACGACATAAATGTCAATATATCGAAGATCAGTAATGGAAACCGGTTGATGTTAAAGAGATTTCCATCCTTGCAATACTGGATGCTGACACTAGATGGAAGCCTGTCAGCAATGAGATGTGGAATAGCTGTAATATAGATGGAAAGGGTGTTGGTGCAGTCACAACCCTGCTTAACTCTAGTTCTAACTTTGAACATTTCCAAACCATTGCTTAGTATGATTGCTGTCACGTTGTTGTAGAGAGAAGTCTGATGTAACAAGTTTTGGCAGGTGTCCAGATCTCATCAAGATCTGCTATAGGGCCTCTTGGTTGATTGAATCAAAGGCCTTAGTCAGATCAATGAAGGCCATGTAAAGATTGCAGTGTTGCTTATGGCACTTCTGAGCTGTCTAGCAGCAATGATCATATCTATTGTACCTCTGTGTAGTCTGGAACTACACTGGGACTCAGGTAGAATCTCATCAGTGAGGATAGTGAGTCTATTAAAGAGAATGTGGGTGAGGATCTTCCCAGTTATGGACAGGAGATCAATACCACAATCACTGCTGTAATCCAGTCTGTCTCCTTTTATAAATACAGTAACAGTTCTGGCATCTCTCAAGTCACTGGGAATCTGTCCATGTTTCTGGATTTTCATAATAATGATGTACAGTTGGTGAGAGAGCTTTTTTCTATCTTTCTTATAAATTCCAGCTGATATTAATTCAGGACTACATGCTTTATTGTTCTTCATCTGCTAACTGACTTTCAAGGCCTCTTAAATGGTCAGTCTGAAAAATAGTCTTTAGTTGGTTGTTGTGGGATGGATTTCATGGTGTTGTCTCCATCATTAGAATCTCGTTCAGGAACTCTTGAAAATTCTCCTTCACCATGACCTGTCTTTAAGGAGTGTTTTTCTACCCTTGGACCTCAGAGGGACATATTTTTATGTGCTTTTGTTGTGGTGAAGAAACTGTTTATATTGTGGCTATCAACAAATATTTCCATCTCCTTTGCTTTGTCTTCCCATCACTTGTTCTTTCACTCTTGATTTTTTTCTTCTCCGGGTCTCAGCTTTAATTTAGTGATATGCACTTGAAAATTATTATCAAATCCATGCTCACTCTTCTCCAGACTATATAATACCAGTGCCTACAGCCTTTCCTTGTAAATCTTTTCCCTAGATCTCTAAATTTTTGCTGGAATCTCCAGTTTGTCTACAGTAGATGTTTTTTTGAACTGCAGTACCCAATATTGAACATAGTACCTCAAGTGAGGCCTCATCAATGCTAAATAGTGAAAGCATTGTTTCCCATGACTTGCAGGCTACACACTTGATAATATAATCCAGTATGCTTTTGGCTTGTTTTGCAACAGTAACACGCTGTTGATTCACATTTATTTTATGGATATTTTGGATAATTCCCAAGTCCTTTTCTGTAATATTGTAGCTTAGCCAAGGGTTCCCAGATTTGTGTTTGTGCTGTTCTAATTGCAGATTGTTCTGTTCTAATTGCAAGACTTTTCATTTGTCCTCATCTTGAAGCTGAGAAGGGTCTATCATTCATGTCTCCCATTTCCTTGGTAAATGTTCTAATCATAATTTGTGTCTGAATGTGAACCAAGCACAACTGTACCCAGTGTCCTACTGGGTACAGTGTTGAGCAAATCCCCTGTATTTGCTTCTTCTCATGTGTTCCAAACCAAGAAAAGCAGCAAAATCACTACAGGGAGACCACAATCTCAAGAACAACCATAGAGGAACATTCCTGGAATGGATTCCCCACCACATTTCAGCACTTGAAGCATGTGGACCCAAATGGGTAGACCAAATGGGTTCAGAGCATCCCTGCTGGGACATGATATGGAATACTTCATAGATATATCCTGAGATCCCTACTTAATTAAATGCCTAACCTCAGAAGGGACTCGGTGCTCTAACTCTTGAATGGACATACATTTGTAATGTATAGTTTTGTGTCAATTACATAGAAAGGGACAGGACTTCAGACATATTCTGAAATAAATCCTAATAGAGCCTAATCTCTACAGACAACTCCACTGTCAATTTTTATTTTTTCTTTATCAATCTTTAGACACAGCTAACTCTCTCCATTGACTGTATCTGGAATCTGAGGACTTAGTCATGCCTCTTTGACACATTCTCCTAGGGGCAAGTGTCTTAAATTTTAAGTGGTGTGAGACTTAAACAGCACTGTTTAAAAGCCTGAGGAGCAAATCGGAATTTTGTCCTATTGACTTCACTTGTAGTTCTAAGCATTCAGAATTTCTGCATATGAAACCCAAAAGTCTCAAGTCAGATATTCAGAAAATGAGGAACATACAGTTAACACCTATGAAAAGATTAGCTTAAGTGACTTGCATAATTTCTCACACACTGGGCATGTCTACACATGCGCCCAACTGCACCGTTGTTACTGCACAGTCATTTAGTACTTGCAGTAAGTACTAAATGACTTCACAGTAACTGACTTTACTGCACAGTCCGAGTGGTGCACGGGTCGTTTCTGACCCTGCTGCACAGTAGCAATGAGTTTGTTGCTACTGTGCAATACTGTCAGCATCACAGTTTGTGCCCACTGACGCTATGTCACCATGGTGACAATCTGTGTCACCGTAGCTCATCACTATGGTAACATAGTGTCTGACTTGTGTAGATGCACTCGCTGTCTGTGGTGGTGACAGGACAACATTCATTTATCTCAGGCTGAAGAATGCCATTTCTCTTCCAGCAATCCCTTGTCTTATTCAGTGTACACCTCAGCTTCTACAGCATATGAAGTGCTAGACAAGACACTTCCATTCATCATCTGAGCAGAAAAGATGCAAGTATGGGGGGAAAAATGTGCTCATGTAATTAGGACTTTAACATAGTGTATACACATAAGAGAGACAGATTCAGGTTGCGCCAAAAGCTTTAATTCTAGAACCTCTCAAAATTGCCTCATGGGACATAATATTGATACCCATATAGACTGCTTGGGAGAGCAGAGATTCTGCCCAAATCTCTGATACCAAGTTAACTGTATAAATAATAGAAGTAGTTAGTAAGCAGTAATGAGTTGTTACCACAGGTGTGAAACAGCACGTTACCTGTGTTTTCATAGGTATTTACTAACAGCAGAAGAATTAGATACAGAAATCTTGGGTTCCATTTCAGGCTCTGTAGTTGTCCTGTTGAGGACTTGTCACTACAAAAGCTGATCTCTTCTTTCCCCTCCCCTCAAAACTATCTCCCTGTCTCATGTTCCTTATTCCAGGCCCGTTCTCCTCACAGCCATCTCCCCATCTCTCCCTTCCCAGTCTTACTTTTCTTGCTAAGCCATTTAGCCTCCCTCTGCAAACACTCTGTCCCAGTTTCTACAACCATTCACAGTCTACCATTATCCAGTCCCATTGTTGTTCCCCTAACTCCTCATCCCACCTGTTCCTCTTTCCTACTAGCTTCCATTACCCCTATAATATATTCCTCTTTTTTTCTCCCCCTCTGTCTTCAGTACCCTCTCCTGCCTATACTCCCCATCTCCACAGTCTCCCATCACAAACTTTTGTCCACTTGTACAATCCTTCCCAGTCAAATCCTTATTCCAGTTTCTTTACCCAGGCATTCCCAGGTTTTCCTCAACATAGTAGCTTCTGATAGATCTTCTTTCTTTTACCTCCTTTCCCATCAGTTGTCACTTTCTTAGCCCAGTTTCTGTAGCTCCTCTACCTGTCTCATGTTCCACCACCACTAAGTCCCAGTCTCCTCTTTATGATTTTACTCCCTGAGTGCCAGACCCAATCTCTCTTTAGAGCCAGTTTCAATTTCCTCTGCCTCCAACTCAGCTGTTACTCTGTGTTCTGTCTCTCCCAACTCCTAATCGGGGAAATCTTAACCAAAGATGCAAAGAAGGCCTGCTACTCAACAACTACTTTGCCTCAGTCTTTACAAGCAGTTAGGCTGCAGCCACACAGCCTAATAGGGATTACCTGGATAAGTAAGGAGGAGGAGGAAGAGATAACAAAAGAAATGGTAAGAGTCCTTTTCTTGGGTCTGAGTGAATTCAAGTCAGCAGGGCTGAATGAGCTTCATCCTAGGGTCCTGTAGGAACTGGCAGAGGCAATCTTGGAGCCATTGACAATGATCTTCATAAAATCATGGGCCAGGTACCAGAGGACTGGAAAAGAGTCAATGTAGTGCCTCTCTTTAAAAAAAGGCAAGAAGGAGGACCTGGGTAACTACAGACTGGTTAGCCTCACATACTACTCATATACCATCAATACTTGGAAAGTTACTGGAGCATATCCTAAGGAAAGCCATTTGCAAGCATCTGTAAGAAGGAAGGCTGATTGCAAGCAGCCAGAATGGATTTATGAAAAACAAATAGTGTCAAATCGAATCTCCTTTCTTTGACAAAGTAATTACGTGGGTGGATGAAGGGAATGCTGTGGAAATGATGAAGGGAATAGTATATCTGGACTCCAGCAAGGCTTTTGATAAGATCCCACCCAAACTTCTTATAAACAAATGGGAGAAATGTGGGCTAGATAAAACTATTATAAGGTGGATAGAGAACTGGCTCAATACCTGTAAGTAATGGGTAATTATTAATGGGTCCATGTCAGAGTGACAGGAGGTTTCAAGTGGAGTCTCCCAGAGATCTTGTCCTGGGCCTGGTGCTGTTCAGTGTTTATTAACAATTTGGATGATAGCAGAGGAAGCTTCTTGAGCAAGTTTGCTGACGGCATGAAACAGAAGGATTGTGAATACATTGGAGGATGTGAGCACAATTCAGAAGGATTTCAGCAGATTGGAAGGTTAGGCTTTGCATTCCTAATCCCCAGTCTAGTTCTTGTCCCCTTGATTCATCCATCTTCCTCCTAGGTTTTGTTTTAAACTATTTTCTATTCAGAGCCCCTGCTTTCTGTAAATCCATTCATAACATCTGACAAAGTAGGCTGTCACATACAAAAGCTTATACCTCTCTGAACCGCTTAGTCTCTAAGGTGCCACGCTGCCCTTCCTTCTATTTGATACTAGGACCTAAAAGAGTGTTTTTGAGAGGCTAGGACGGCAAACACCCACCCTCATTTGTGGTGCAAAGACCTAGCATGGCCTAAAGCAGTAATGGCTGGGGAAGTCCAGCTCAGCAACCCATACTGGAGCATGTCCACTGTGGATGGATTTAAAGGAATTTAGTGACAAAGGTCTAGCCAAATTTCTACTAAACATGTCAAACCACAGTTTTTCAAAAACATGGCTAATTTATGTAGATTTTTACAAACACAGACAATGCCGCTGCATATTTCAAGTCTCTGCTCTGCTCCAAAGCATGGGGGTACCAGTTTCTCGAGAAAAGATGACTAGAACATTTTAACAATTCTCACTATCAGAAATGCTTGCACTGTGTTTGTTGCCTGATATATTTCGAAATCTGCTGCTAAAGTCAATTAGGCAGATACTTGAAATGTAAAACTTTAGCCAAAAAACAAAAGTTTGACAAAGTTCTAAGCAAATAAAAAAGGTCTTCTAGTAGAAAATGTTGATCAATTTTAATATTAGGTTGGTATGAATCTTTCCTGTAATTAGAAAATATACATGTATTTTACTGTCACTTTTGAGAGAAACAGAAACAAAAATCCCCTGGATTATTGGCTCTTTCCAATTATTTTATCATGTGGAGTTACCATAATATCAACAAAATCTGAAACAAAGTCTTACATTTTGTACTGGTCTATTTTCAGTATTAAACACAGTTGGGGCTATTTACGGCTACTTCAGTATAAGTATGAAATAATAATACAAGAAAAAATGAAAAATGATTTATAGAAAATTAAAGCTTCAGAAATTCAAAGTGTTGCTTAATCCAGTTTTAAAATGTGATGAGATAATAAATGAACACCTCATGTATTTATTAAAATATGAAATAGGGTATATATTAGGGTAGAACTCTTGATTTGAGTTTTATATATATATATATATTTATATGTATATATTTGGGAGATATATATCCAGGATATATATTAGGATTGGACTCTTGATTTTTTTGAAGGCAATGGCAAGACTTCCATTGATTTCACAGAGGCTAGGATTTAACCTCTGTTTTATTTTGATTTTGATTTTTTTTATTGAGATGAATATTGATAAAGTTTAGAATGGCGAATCTAACTTCAGTATGTACATAAGAAACAACATAAAAAGTAATTGTTGTTAAACCGTAACATCTACCTCACCCTCAAACCTACTGAACCTAACTCCTTTCCAGAGCTTAAATTGATAAAAATGCTTTGCTGCTAAGAATTTGTTCTGGTCACTTTCATTAAAATGTTGATTTTTTTCCCCCTCCATGCTTTCTTATGCTGTATTTTCTGTTAAGTAATTCAATATGGCAAGGACTTTGAAATAAATTATATATCCAAACACACAATGTTAGGTGTATCGTTGAAAACCCTGTGACGCCTTAGATGCATCGTAAAATTTCTATCATAACCTGTTTAAGAATTGTTTTTGCCTAGGTACCAAAAATTTCATTCAAAGCATTTTACATATTGCATTACTTATCAAAACAGGAGATAGGTAAACCTTGACATTTGTTAAAGAACCCAGGATTTAACCAAAGAAGACCAGAACAAATCATTAGCAGAAAACAGATTAAACAACAGAGAAGGGACTGCTTGAAAATTTGAGCGTGCTAACTCAAACTCAAGACATGCTTTCAGTACAGATTTAAACTAAATGGCTGTTTGGTATACACAAGTACCTGAAAATATGTCTTGGAGTATTCCTGGAGCTTTACCATAGCCAAAAACAAATGGTATACAAAGATTTAAATGAAAAAGTAGCAAATAATTTTCCATAACAGCCACAAAATATAAGCAACTGAGTTCAGAATAACATGAGTTAAATTGTTTTCTTTATTTAATAATTGTTTGCAGTTTTATTCCCATATGGCTGAATATTAGAGTAAGTATACTCTGTGTTAAATTGTGTTTAATATACTTGTCAGATTCTATTTAAGTATTATACTAATCATAATAATTAACAGTAATATGTGTGCCTGTGGTTGTAAAAGATGCCAGTACCATTCTGTTGTTTTATGTTACAATTTATTTTGTCACTGTGTATATTCATTTTAAATGTTCATACGTGGGCTTGAGCCAAAGACTACTGAACTCAATGGGAGTCTGTCTGTCAGCTATAATGGATTTTGGATAAGGCCCATTACCTTGATTTTTTTTTTCTTGCATATCCTAATCCACTGTCTACAAATTTACAAGCAACACTTTTCAAGTTAGAGTAAGGATATCAAACATATGGTCCATTGGACAGATCCAGCCTGTGGAGCCGCATAATCTGGCTTCTAGTTTTGCCCCATTGTGCTACAGCAGACCTGCCTTGTGTACAGTTGCCAGGATTGGCACTTGCCTGCAGCACTTGCTTGAGCTGAGTCACAGGCTGTGCCACCCATGGTGCCTTGTTGGTCTCCTGGACCAGCTGGGGGGGGTAGGCTGTCATCCATGGGCCATATCTGACCCGTGGACCAGCTCTGCACCACTCTTCCGGCACACAGAACTGGATAACTTTGACACCCCTGATTTAAAGAAAAGATGACACTGCAAAATCCAAGGTTGCTATAACAACTGTCATATAATTGCCATATAACTCAAGCTCCTAGAGAGTTTTAGCAATCCTGGCAGTACAGGTTTTAACTAATGCTGGAAGAATTGTGGATTATTACATATAGGTAGGATAAGATTTTAAAAAAGCTTACATAGGCAAGAATGGAAGGATCCCAAAAAGATGTACAAGGACATTTAGAAATGCCTGATCATTTGAACCTGTGGTATTTACTTGAAATTTATGTTTGGTACAGCACTTTTAGGGAGAAGCTGCTGTCCAGATCCCTGTAGTTTTAACCTATAACTCTCCTTCTGTTCTTAAGATTCTTTTTCTCTCTGCCTCTTGAAAATATTATACCAAAGTAGCCTCCTATGGCCAGAAAGAAATAAGCAGCTACAAACACATTTTACCAATGAGGGGGAAAGAGGGAAGATCAGAAGAGAAATATAAATAAATAGGAGGAACATATTTGTTTTTTCCTTTCCATTCATTTCAATGAAAAATTGCAGCACCAGATTTCTTGGAATAAGTGGCTTACCAATACTGACTGGGAATGTCTGCATGTGTGCATTTACTGTGCAGTAACCAAGATTACTGTACAGTATGGGTGCACATCTACATGTGCACACCCATACTGCACAGTAAATGTGGTGACTTACCTGATTAATTACTGCAGTCTGTGTAGACTGACTTGGCACTGACTTTAGTCCCAAGTCAGTCCACACACAGTGTTACTGTGCTTTAACACCTGCACATGTAGATGCCAGCTTATTTTCACTTACTGTGCATTGATTTATTGTGCAGTAAATTTAAGATGGTGTAAATGCATGTGTAGGCACACCCACAGAGTGGTAAAAAACATTCCCAGGTCTTGTCCCTCAAGATGGTTTGTCTAGCACCCAACAAATTCTAATAGTTCCTCTTCTTCTATTCTTCCCTGGCTCAGACCTATTATGTTGAACATGATTCTTTCTTTACTGGTACACTTCACAGAAGAAAAAATGTGCTCAGATTCTGTTTCAGTGGTGTAAAATTAAGACAACTTGAGTTTTGGCTACACAGAAACTGACAACCAAAAAAGTTTTTTCCTTTTTGCTATAAGGTGATGCTCATGGTGCTCATTGTAGTTCCACATGGATAAGCCACTTTGCACTGAAATGAAAAAAGGTGTGGATTGAAATTAATACAGTTATTTTGAGATCAGTTTGTGTTCAGATAAATCCTAGATTTTCAGGGCAAGTATTTCCTTTTTTGTTTCTATCTATCTGATGATTTCCACATTCTAAAAGAAGTTGTGATAAAATGGAGGTAGTTTTCTTACTAAAACAGTTCCTTCACTGAGTACCCTGATTACATCTTTGTTCTCAGCCACACTTTTCCAGGGCCTAATGTTTCAGTAAAGAATATGTAAGCCATTACTAGTTTTGTGGGTATAAAAACTGCAGGAAATCAGGCTAGAGTACGTATAGACTTCACCATACTTCTAATCCAAACTGACTTAATTCTCAGTTTTGTGTTCTAGGGACAATCTTTAGGTATGAAAAGCCTATTGAATCTCTGTTGCCTTTCATTATTTGGTGTCTACTAAGACTGGTGGTATTGTCACACCACCAGCAACAATAAAAATAATGGTTTTGCAGTCTCTTTATTACCACTTTCATGAGTATTTTCAAAACACTTTATAAAAGAGGTAAGTATCATCCCTATTTTACAGATACAAAAATGGAGGCACAGAAAGAGAAAATAACATGCAGTATGAACACCTTATATTCCATCCTAAAGCCTTCAGATCTCACAGGAATTAGGTTTG
Source organism: Crocodylus porosus (assembly GCF_001723895.1). Lineage (NCBI taxonomy): Eukaryota > Metazoa > Chordata > Crocodylia > Crocodylidae > Crocodylus > Crocodylus porosus. The sequence continues at coordinate 68,330,354 of NW_017728931.1, read as the reverse complement.
TCTTTCCCTCCAAACATGAGTTAATGAAGGAGCAGCCTTCGTCATGGGGAGAAACCAGGTGTGAGGAAAGAATAGTGTGAATGCCTTAGCTCTAGCTCTGTTTATCTAACTAGAGACAATGCCATCTGATGAGGGTTAGTGCAGACCCTAAGCTATCTAACCGGCCATGGAATCCAGCAGAAGAATCAAGGAGCTAACTGGCACACTTAAAGATCCTTCTCTTTGATTCACAAATAAATTCAGCAAAGCAGAGAATCTGGCCATACAAATGATTATATCAACCTAAAAAACAATCACCATCTGGGAGAATTTAACCCTATCCTATGACATGGTATAACTGTGAATTCAGAGATATCCCTATTTTTAATCACACAGACCACTAAGGATATGCAGAGATTTACCTCCTACGCCTTTAAAGCTAGGGGCAGACATTCAAAAAGCCTGATCCTGAATGCATTCAATCTTTGCAGGTTAGTCTAACCTGGCTAGGCTAAATCAGTTTTGTAACCAGACAGACATCCCAGAAAAGCAGGCACATGCCTGCAGTGGCTCAGGTCAGAAGCCAGGGGTCACTAGAGCAGCCCTCCCATCCCTTCCCCAGTACTGAGCTGAGCAGGGGGGTGGCCAGACCCTGGCAGGATGCTTTGATTAGCCCAGCAGGGAATTGATAACAGTGTTTATCACCCACTAACAAAGTGTTTAGCAACCTGTTAAGAACACAACAGAGGGACATTACCAGCTACTTGTTGGTTCTGCCTCTTGACTCAGCAGGGACCATAGCCAGTATGTGATCTGCTAGCTCATAGGTGACTGGTAGGGGATGCATGGGGTTGCATGTGCCCCCCCAAAGGGGCCTGTGACCCCCTGATGGGCGACACTGATGCTGTTGGTAGGGCTGGTCCCCACCCCCGACAGGGCTGATGCCACTGGCAGCTTCTGCAGGTGCCCCCCTTCCCCCGCCCCAGATTCAGGAGGCATCAGTCACTCATGTGCTAGCTAATACACAGACACCTCCTCAGTAAGGCAGAGGGGAGTGTGGAACAGCCTGCAGTCTGCAGTCTGTGCCAGGGAGCAGAGAGGAGCGGTCATCCCTGCTGTGGCTGAGAGAGTCCTGCCCAGCCCAGAAAACAGACTGGAATGCTGGGGTTGCCTGGTTTAACTTAAACCAGTAAAAGGTCTGGGACAAACATTGCATAAATCGGTTTGATCCAAATAGACTGTCTTAAACGGCTGTGTTTCATTTCAGTTTACGATTCAGCATTTTGGTGGGACAGTGATTCATTTTGGTGTTTCGGATCACTGTCCTGTTTCAATTCGGCCGAATCTTTTTCAGAGTTTTGACACTGTTTCAGTGTTTTGGCCATAGGCTATAATGGGGGTTCAACAAAATGCCTATAACTTTGTCATTTCTTGCCTGATTCAGATGGTCATTGCAAGGATGGTAGCCTTGGCCCACCAAGTTTCAAGGAGATGGGTGCAGAGTCTTTTGTGAAACTGCACCTCAAACTATTCAAAGCAAAACTCATATCACTTGCTGGCAGTGACAGCATGCTGTCATTCTGCATGCAACTCCAGGTACCCATGCCCCCCGGGAGGGCTTTGGGGCTGTGCCAGATCCTGGGGGTGTGGGCCCCTGGATCTGTCTGCAGGATGACAGCATGCAGCTGGTACCAGGGGCAGCACCTGAGTCTGCTCAGTGCACTCTGCCCTGAGTGCTGGAAAGAACCCAGTGCTTGCACTGGCCCCAGCTGGCAGCGGCAGCCTGCTGTCATCTCGCACACAGATTCAGGAGCTGTGGCATCAGTCTTCCTGGCACCTGGTGCAGGGTACACCAAGCAGACTCAGGTGCTGGCACTGACCCCAGCCCCACAGGAAGATCCAGGGGATTGTGCCCCCCTGGGAGGGCTGCAGGGCTGTGCCTGACTCCTCCCAGGGGGGCACAGGCCCCTGGATCTGCACATGGAATGACAGCAGGCTGCCATCCCTCCCCTATCGCAGTGGGATTGGAAGGGACCTCAGGGACACATCGCAGACACTGGTAAATATCAATATCAGAGCAGACTTTCCATCCCTCTTCCCTGTCCCTCTTCTTAGTTTCTGTTTCCCTGCAAGCCCGGCTCCAAAACTCCGAAATTTTCCAAAACATTTCAGATGGTTTATTTTTGTTTCTGAGATGTTTTGGAGCCTTCTGTTTCAGGCACCAATTTGGTGTTTCAGGCACCGGAAACGAAACAGCTGCCAAAGTTTCACGCAGCCCTATCTGATGCCACACTCAACCAGGTTTATCTGGAACTGTTTTCAGCCATTTTCAAACTGGTTTATGTGCACTGAACATCTGTTCTGTTACAGGTTTAAACCAGTTTCTGATCGCTTAAACTGGTTTATATGTGATGTCTCTCTCTAGCCTAAAAGGTGAGGAGTAGATGCTGCTGGGAAATTACTGCAATCAGCTGTTACAATTTGACTGTTATGGCCTTATGATCCTCTAGGACTAAAAATTAGCCAAATCCTGAATGAAACACAGGTAACATTGTAATGGTTTTGCAACAGTTTTTATCACTAGAGAATCATACAGACGTAACAGTTGTATCATAACAGTTTATGGCATTATCATTTGGTATTGATCCAGTTATTGCTTCTCTCTGTACCCTGAAATATTGCTTTGTTCAGATACCATTTACAAAGTCTAAAACATAATAAGTGTATATTATTTAAAAAGGAAATTGATACATTTCTATCAAAACTATAAAAAAGTCACAAATAAAAATACAAAATAGATCTGTGAACTCTTGACTCTGAAGTCTAGGGAATTATGCAAAAGAGCAAGCCATTTCATGTCTGTCCAAATAAAAAGATATATCTCAGTAATCTGGTAAGATTTAATATCTTTACAGCAAATTTTAACAAACCTCTGGAAAAAAACCCTGAAGTACCACTTTGTAATACTGTTTCATAGCAATGGAAATGTGGTGGTATCCTTTCCACTGAATAATGAGCATTCATAGATGGAAAAGAGAGACCCACCATACAGAGATTTCTGGAGTCCTTCCACTGGAAATCAAATTCAGTAGTACAGAAGTTTTTAAACAGGCAATTCTAATAGTCCAAGAAAAATCCAGAATATGCAATTAGTATGCGGTTCATTTCAAGTTTTGCTTTCCTGAATTCTGCCCCATCTGGGTTAATTTCTGTATTTGCCATAACAGCTGTTTGGGGCTTTAAAAGGTTACAAATATGGAACAGGAAAAATTTCCTCTTCCCCGCAAAAAAATCAGGGTTAAAATAAAGGAAGAAATAATTAGCCCCTGACTTTACCTTTTTGTATTGGACAACATGATAAATAAGTAGTGGAGAAATAATGTCTCACCCATAAAGTAACCTCAAACTATTTTTTTCAGTCTAAACATTCAACAGTTACTTCCTTGTTTTTACAGGGAAACAAACAAACAAGGCATGTTCCATAGCCTTAATTCTTTGTGCTTTTATTTTTAGCATAAGAATTCTCCAACAGCAGAACCTGTCTAGATTGAGAGAAAAGCAAACCACATATTAAATTCCAGTTAAGCTTAATTGGAAAATTCACAAAATAAGTTATTGAATTTGCCAGTTTGTCAGTGTCAGCCTCAAGTCTCTTCTACAAATACTTTTTGGCTGCAATTGTAAGGGTTCCCTGAATGTTCACAGTATATTTATTTTAATAATGAAATAACTCCATGTTCCCTTACGAAGAGGATCTCTATGCCAGAGACATATTTTTCAAGTTTCTTACCTTTGTGAGTGTTGGTAAAGATGACCTCAAGTCAACAATGTTTGGGAGTCCTGATGTAGGGTGAACTAGCAGGTTCCACTGACAACTTAGCACCATGTTAATTAGCCATAAGATTAGATACAAATTAGGAGAAAAGATTGAATAAGCTAAACTTGTGTAAATCACAAGTAAAAGTCAAGGATTGCATCTAAAATAAGGCTAAAATCAAGAAGAATTAATTATTTAAGGTAGTATGAGAAGATATAATTAGATGGGATGGACTGCAGTTAGAAAGGGGAATTATACGCCGAATAAGATTCCAAAGGAAGTAGCTAAGGTCTGATTTCTTAACACGTAAAACCAAATTCAGCTAAAAATATAAAACAGTAAGTAGATAAAAATATAAAAATAGCTAAAATATAAAACTGTATCGGCTGAAATGATGCAGGTCTTGTTTTCTTATTTCCAATTATTTCAAACTGTTATTTTCAGTGCCTCTTTAAAAGTTGCATTAAAATATGTACAGCCCCAAAAGCATAAATTAGAAAAGTCTCTATTGAAAGCTAGCAGAAAGACGCTTGTAAAATTCTGTTGTACCTACATAAGCTGCGGTGTCGTGGTAATAAGTATGTTAAATTGCTGTACTGTGTACACTCATTTTCTCTCTTAATACGTTTGTTGTGTAAAAGAAGATTACACAATTTTAGATATCTAGAATAGCAAAATAAATTCTTATCAGTAAACTGGTAATTTACTTTAAATTATTATACTTTTGTAATGCTCTGTAGCTTACTTTCTCAGCTGTATGTTCTGTGTGCTCTGTAGATTACTAATCTTTTAAGCTGCGTATTTGTAAAAAACAGTGATTCAATTATTCAGGTACATGTATAAATATTACAGAAAGTTATTTTGTAAGTCTCAAAATTTGGGTTTATTTCATAGCTACAGCATTATATTTGCCTTTTGGGCCACTTTCATCCGAATGAATGGCAAATCTTCCTTCGAAGTCTTTGCTTTGTTGTAGGAAGTCTGGCCCATTTAGTATATGTTGATGCATCAAAACAGTAAAGTTAAAGGGATAAATCTCCAAAGTTGTTCTTCACATAGTCAAAAGACATCTCAATTCTGATTATGAGGCTAGTGTCTTTGTGTTCGGTTTGTTTGTGTTCATTTGCATTTAAAATTATTTCAGTATAGACACAGTTTATTTTAGAAAGCAGTATACCTTCAAAATTACTACCATTAGCTTTCTTATCCTCGTAGTTACTTTTAAGAAAACCACAAATACAGAATGCAAAAATGTATATTAATACATGTATAACTATATAAGTATATGATATCAAATTAGACATGTTTATAAATTTGTTTTTTTTTATTCTATTGTATTAAAAGGAACCTAATTTGACTAAAGTGAACCTATAGCTTAATGCTATTTGTTTGATTATATAGAAAAGAACATCTCTACCTCAGACAAACCACATTGGAGTCCATTTCATAAGGAGCGGATATCATTTCGGGACCATCCAGTCCAGCTCAGCGGAGGCTGGGGAAGTGGCAAGAAAAAGACAAAAACCTTAAAACATTAGTTGTAATTTCAACATGCAAAACATCTGGAGAGCTGTTTCTTTTTAAGAGCCACATAAATATCAATTAGTTTAGGACCCTAGTTATATGTTACCAATATACTCAGTTTGAAAGAACTGCATTTGATTTATTTTACTATACATGCTTTGCAGTTTTGTTTTTGATAAAAATATTTTATATGTGACAGTAGACTATCATAATTTGCATTTCCATGTGGAATACAGAGTCTATTATTCTTTAGGACTTGCTATAGTGTGATTTATGGAACAAATTTAGCTTTGCTTAGTTGAGGAGTAGAAATGTAATAATGGGTAATGTTTACATGATATATGTCAACACCTGGAATTCTAAATTCTAATGATCTCATAAATACAATGATTGTTTATTCTGTTTTTATGCTCATTAACTGTGTTATGGCCTCAAATAGCTAAGAATGCCCCATTACACTGACACGAGTCAACATGAATTGCATTATTAAAGAAGCACACGTTAGAAACATTACTTGTAGTCAGGTGCCAATATCTGTTTCTAGAAATACAAGAAGTGCATGCAAATTCTATTGCTAAATAATGGTAACACAGGTCTATTGTGATGTTATGGCAAGCTGCTTATGTTTTATACTTTCAAGGATTTCTAACATATTTTCTAGTGGAATAAAGGACAAAATTGAATTTACCACCCTGCAGTTTTGTCCTGGGGTAGTGTAGCATTACTTTGCTAAGTCAATGATAGGCAGTCTCTAGCTCTCCAAGTAGTTATTCTCATTTAGCTTAGTGGATTTGTGTAAAAAGGTTTATGATAGAGCTCCAGTAAAGAAAATATGTGAATTAAGATGTTTAACTTTCTCAGTGTTTAAGTCAGTAAACAACTCTCATTGGTCTTAATGAATGCTGTGCTTTCCTGTATGTAGGAAGGGGAAAGGCTGGTATTTTTCCTACATTTTTAAAATGTTTTCTATTTAGAGGGTTGAAATTACTAATTGGATCTGGAGAAGTAAGCCTTTCGTGTTTCCTTATCTGCTTGCTCTTGTCTAATCCTGTTCTTATGAAGTCTCAAACTCCTCCAATTAAGATTGAGGTGGGAAGGCTAGTGGAGTTGAAACTTTAGTCAATAAAGAAAACCTCAGTATGTATTTATGTTGTGACTGCTTTTGAATTACACTGTAAGTTTCACAAGAAATTGTTTTGTGAAGTGTCCATAATGCTGACTTTTTTGTAATATCCTCAATATATAAAATGTACTGAAAGTGACACTTTTCCTTTCATTGTGAACAATGCAGGCAAAAGTTGTGTTCATGTTGATGTTTAAAGACTTCTGTCATTCACACTGTATATAAAGTCTACCACTTCCTATTGAAATCCCTCATTACTTAAAATGAGCAAAAATGTTCCTTACTAATTAAAATCTATATGCTAATTTTTGTAACTTAATTTTTTTAAAGATGTTATTACAGACCCTATTGGACATGGCTTCCAGACATAATGGCATATTCCAATAATTTACTCAGGATAATTGCCAATTTAAATAATTGGGACTGCCTGTGAAGCAAACTGCTACCCATCATAATCAAGGGTACAGAATGCCCTTAGAGGGCTGCGTTAAAACACATAGTTATTAGATGAATGTACAAACTGATATTTATATGAGTAAATGCCCATTTTACATATTAAATGTTAATCTAAGTACTCAAATAGATGTTCAGATTTGAAAACTAGCATTCCTATGATTTCTCTGTATCAGTGGTACCCAACCTTTTTGCTCAGTGGGCTGTATTGGCAGCACCCAGTCTGTTTATGGGCTGTATCCAGCCACAGCTCCAGATCCACCACCCAGGTGGGCCACCCCACATGTGCCATCTGGCTACGCAGGAAGTAGGCAAGCCGCAATGCATCCCCACAGGAGATAGGAGTTTCCTTGCAGGGTTAAGGAGTCCAGTGGCAAGGGAAGGGGGATGGCCAGGCCCAAACCCAGCCCCACAGAGAGGGAAGGGGGCATGGCCCAACCTGGAGACATAGCTTGGCTCTGACTTGTCATGCAGGGAATGGGGTTTGGGGATTTGGCAGTGGGAGGGTGGCTGTATTAATGGCCATTGCTCCCCCACTACCAAAGTTCCAGACTTGTGGGGAGCCCCGCATTCCAGATGTGATGGCTTTGGCCCAGAGGTTGAGCAGGCCAGAGGTTAAGCACCCCTGCCCTATATTATCAATAATGGCACATCTGCAGGGGGGAGGGAGGCCTTCCTTCGTAGTCCAAATAACACATTTGCAATATATGAAGCTTTCTCACTTAAGCAGATATCTGTCACTTAGTAGATATGTTTTACATATGCAAACTAGAGATCCAGAAGAAAACACTAATTTAGAATTTTACACTCCCTGCAATTAATTTATCCAGTAAGGTAGTAGGTCAGTGATTCTCAACCTTGTTAGACTCAGTGCATCTGTTGTTAGATTCAAGGCATACCTCAGAAAATGTTAGCCCTTACCTTTTTGCTCGTCTTTTGACTACAGAAAAAAAAATCCAGCAATTCTTCTGTTGCAAAGAATGCAGAACACAACCGGTGAGAATATTTTCATATTTGAGTTGATTATTATTTGAAATCTTCGAGTTTATCTTGGTTAATCACACGCAGGTTTGCATACCCTGCAGTATTAATATTGAGTGGCACCCCTAAAACAATCTTGTGGCAGTTCAAGGTATGTGGCACCTTGGTTGAGAATCACTGTTGTAAATTGCACTCTGCAACCCACTCCCCATGTGGGAGCAGTTAGAACAAGGGGCAGTTGTATTCCAAAGTTCAAAGGAACTTTACCTATTCTATTTCTCTCTCCAAATTTCCTAAAGATAAGAACAGCCTCCAGGCAAGAAGATGAGAGCCATTTATACCGACTGATCTGGCATCATCTTTTAAGTCTTTATGCTCTGTAATGAGCAAATGATATTTTTATCTCAGCTGTTCTACAACTTAACGAATGAGCCATTACCCTGAAGTGACAGCATTTTAAAGCATCTTTTTTCACATAAGGAATATAATTAGTTTACCATTCTGCAAATTATCATTGTCATGGCACAGCTAACTAGTATATCCAGCCTATAACCAAGTACGTGGTAGCCAAAATGTGCTGTAGCCTTTACTGTATATCAAGATACAGTATGTAATAAGATGACTTGCTACTACATCTTTTACTTTATCAGAAGATCCTAGTTATCTGCTGCTTACAACCAAGGTTCTGTCATATGCAAAAGGGCTTTGTTCAGATCTCATTCAAGTTGACTTCTGATTTCAGCTGGAGCTCAATCAACCCCAAAGTCTTTACAAATGGTTTGTGGCTGTAGACACGCAACTCTTGAATGCCTCATATGAAGAATGAAAAGCAAAGGTAGCTACAGATGATGGCATATTTGTAATATAACAAATATAACATATTTTCTCTTTGCAGATATTACCCTGTTCTTTGTAACAGAAAGATGTATTTCATGTTAATTCCTGCATGTATAATGCTTCATTGAAGTAAAAACACAATATAAACTCTACAAGAACAAATGCTGGAGAAGATTTTTCCTCTGAATCAACCAAAGAAAATATTCTCTCCATTCAGAGGGTAATGAGAATGGTTCCAACCTATAATTTTCTAAGAAGCCAATTCTGTCTTTTGAAAACAGAACAAGAGACCTTAGAAGGAGGGAAGCTGATGTAAGCCAACATGGACACTATTTCCTAAATGTGGCACTGAAAATCCCCTTCCTGCCCCTAGAGCTGGGTTAGGAAACCTGAAGCCCCAAATTCCAAGACAGTTACCTAGGAATTCTCCCCTTGCAGTGTACCATCACTCTTTGTAATGCTACGTTTTCATTTGCAGCATTTTCTTTCTTTTTTTTAGGTCCTTTCAGTTAGGAAGTAAAAATTGCTTTGAACATCCATCCTAATGAGACTGTATAAAATACAGTCCCACGCATCTAAACAGGCAATAGTTCAAAATTAGGATTTAAACAAGCAAACCAGATATATGCATGTTGATATTTATCAATGTCTAATTTACCTAATCAACTCAAAAAGCTAAATTGGAGCTGTAATTTTATCTTCTCCTCAAAATAATAAGCTATTTGCCTGGCTAAATTACAACTAGTTATAGATCTCTCATCCTTGTTGTTGCTGAGTTCACTGGATGAGATGATGTTCTTGAAAAAAAAACTGGTTCACAAATACAGGTAACCAAAGCATTCTTGTCCAATAAAATGGAAATAATATATTCATAACAATATATCCATAAGATTATGATGTATTCTTGTTCCTCAAATAAACTGCAGTTAAATAAGAAGTAGTATAATAGTATGCCATTAATACAGTTGGTTTATTTTAGGTTTATATAGAAGGTAACTTGTTAAACAGTATGCTTACTCTAACAAAAAGATTATTCTTCAAGGCATTTTCTTTTTTCTTAACTGATCCCTATTTAGCAAGTCACTGATGTATTTATAGAACTTATTTTGGTTTGGTTCAAAGATGAAAAATCTCCTCCAGAATTCTTTCCATGTAGGGTTTGTATTGCATTTGTACCTTAATGAAGCTCTAATAATTACATTTTCACAGACCTGTTCCTTAAACTTGTATTCATTAAATTTACCTCCACTACGTTACTTCTGTTTTTCAAAGATGTTCCGATTACTAGCATCCAGATCTGTCCTGGAATAAACAGGAGCATAGCTACCATTTGGTCTCTTACTGTACAAATTGTTGGCACTGCAAAGAATGTGCTGGATTAAAGGCCCTTTGATTTCGGTGTCACAGTATAGTAAGGCAGTCATGGAAATATGCATTTATGGAGATGCATTCTTTCCTTGATGCACACCAAAGTTACTTCTGTTAGCATTAATGGGAGCCAGGCTGCTGTATTGGGGACTATACATACCTTACACTGCCATTTCATAATGAGAAAAATCCTTATGAATACAGTTTTTATTGGATGTCCTCGATAACAGAGAAAGGAACTGAATTGCATTATGAATGACTGGATTGCCAGATTTCACATCTTGGATCAAAGCTGTTTGTACTTAACTGCACTAGCATGAAAGTCTTACACCAGCAAACCTCGTTGTTTGTTTTGCTTTTTTTACGCGTATGGGTGAAAAACAAATTTAAGCCATTTTGTTTTTGTAAGAGTTGTGAAAAGCATTATCCTGGCCTAGCAGCTTTGTGTGGGAAGTGTAGGAAGACAAGGAGCCAGATTCAGGGCTGGCATACAGCCCACGCAAAAGGCCTTGCATGGATAATGGAAGACCAAGCTCACAATAACTAATGTGGGGCTGCTGTGGTATGAGGCTGTGATACCAGTGGGCATGCTTCTTGGCTAAGCCATAGAGGAGAAATACACCTGTTTTCACTGTGAGAAAAATGGGCTTGTTGTTTAGGGAGCTATGCACAGATGAAGAAATAGACATCGCGCCCCCCCCCACAACAACATCCCTCCCTCCCAGCCAGAGGCTGCTGGTACGTGTGTGAGTCCTCATCACTGGCGTCCAACCCTGGAGCACAGGAAGGACTTAGCCACACTATGGGTCAATCTAAGAATACTGATGGTCTTGTATGGTACCTTTGGTGTCTTTCACTAAACAAATACTGAAGAGGTCATTGGGAAGTCCCTTGATGACTGGGATGTAGTTGTATAATCAGCAGGCACTGGTATCGCAAGACACTTTCTGTGAAGCCATTTCTGTAAGGATTGGGAATTGATTCAACTGGAGTTGTGAAATGGAAGCATAAAGACAGCTACATGGATGCCTAAGTATGGGCAAATGAATGGACCCTTACATCTTTTGTAAGCTTATTTCTGTTCTTAAGGCATTTCAGTGTCTTTCTGCCTGCCTAGGATTGGACTGAATTGTATTTTAGGACAGAAATTCTTAGTAGATCAGCTGGTTTTGGAATCAGCAACTTTTCATTTGATTTCTTGGCTGGCTGTATTTTTTTTTAATCAAAATATACTTGCTTATATTGAAATACAACTCAGGTCAAAATCCACAATTGCAAAATGACCTGATGGTTGAAATGTAACGGCCCCTTCACAACTTTCAGTAAAAAGGGCAAGTAATATTTATTTATTTTTTTGCTCCAACCCATCATTTGATCACAATCATGAAAGGCTGAACTAAACTTTAAAGTAAGGCCACTTATTTCATAGCTCAGAGGGAGGGATATTGTGTATTCTATTCTTCAGTTTTGCTTTTTTTGTTTGGAAAATATTTGGTAAAACCTTGTTTTTTCATAAGGTACTGCTTTGAGCATGATGTGTACAAGCACTACTGCCACCAGTTAGCTGAGATTTAGAAATAAGACATCCCCTGTTTTTTCTATACAAAACTTTTTTTTTTCCTAGGGAACAATTGCTATTGTTGTACAGGTTTTGGTGGTGGTATAAAGAGGGGAGGGCTTGTGTTTTTAAGGGTGTTAAATTTCTGTTGCTGTTCACCACCTATTTAAAGTGCATGCAAAACCAACAGGTTAATCCAGGTAGATGCTGATGAAGACACGCTATTTTCTTGCAGGAAGGCTGTAATAAAAGATCATCTGCAAGAACTCCATCCCGTTTGCAAAAAAAAAAAAAAACCTACAGTGAATTTAAACTCTAGCCCGGGTGATGACTGACTTTGTATTTCAGCTCGTTTAAATGGGGTCTGCAAGGTCTGCAATTTTCTTTTAGAAGCAATTTGCTTAGGGTGAGAAGAAAATGCGTTTTACTTGTAAGCAAATGATGGAAAAGGAGCGAGCACAGAAAGACAACGAGGGCAACTGAGCAAGGATTGCTCGAGCCTTTTTCTCCCCTTCCCTCTCTCCCAAATAGTTTGCTTTTGAATTAGACCCTCTAGGAAGAACTAAAGCAGTGGAATGAACTCCTTGCTGCTCCGGTGGGTGTCAGTTCCTGAAAGTAGCAGGTCAGTACGTGGGTGTCTTAAAGATCATAAATCCATGTTTGCAAAATGTCATAGGTTGCGCCCCCCCACCCGTGATAAATTACTCGGCGTAGCAATTTCATTCCTCAGTCTGTGCCCAGTCCCAGAGATAACCAGGTTTGGGGTTTTATTTTATTTGGGGGGGGGGGCGAGTAAAAGCCAGACCAAGCTTTGAGCTCGTCCTGCTTTCGCGGAGCATCTCTGCTGAGGTTTCACTCGCATTAGACCCCCGCGCAGGATTCCTCCGTGGCCATTTCCACGACCAGCGTAGTCAGGTTGCGCCGCGGGTGCTTGCCGAGCTCGCCGGGCAGCCTGCAGAGTCGGATGCTTGATGAGGACCGTGCTTTATTTGTGCCTTTTCTGCAGTTTGGAGGATGCGATCGGGAGCGTCCCTCGGCCGCAGCTCCGGCAGATGCGGCTCAGTGCCCTTTGTTCATCACGCCTGGCACAAGGGCAGCGCAGCCATCCCCCTTCTAGTTGGGCACGGCCAGCGCGTCCATCCCAGGCGCAGGCAGCGGCGAGAGAGAGGTCCTGCAAAAGTGCTCGGGCAGAGTCTGTAGCAGGGACAAGCCCTAACATTGGAGCTTGGGGGAGGAAAGGGGTGGGGAGGACGAAATAGTTTTCAGCAATGTGTAATGCTGCAGATGAATTCTGATGTGGAAACAGAAAGAAGACTGTCTCTAGACAGGGAGAGGGCTTGATTTGCCAATAACAATATTTGTGTGGAAAGCTGAAAATATGTTCTTTTTCCAAGACTTGGAAAAGGGGGGTGGGAACCCCAGCCTGGCGGATGAAATATTAGCAGCCAATCGCTTAACCGCCAAGTCCTTTTTTTGTTGCTTTTTTTTGTATTCATCCAGGCTCTGCTGCTAAGAAAGGCGGCTCGCTGGTCAGCGACGCTGCATGAAGCACGCGCGCCGTCCCGGGACAGCATAGGCTGAGACTGCGGCTCCCCGGGGCTGGAGCTGCGCCGGGGCGCTCAGGCTGGCTGCGGACGGGCACTGCCGGGGGGGCGGGGGGGCTGAATCCGGTCTCGCCTCTAGGAAGGCAACGGGGGCTTGCAGAGTTTAGACTTCAAACCCAGCAGTGGCTGGCAGCGTGCGTCTTACAAGCTTCTTAGTGCCTGCCTTGGTAGCCTAACCGCGGGGCGGGGGGGCGGTATTTTTAGCCCTTTCGAGCTGTATTTCATGTCGAAAAAGTCATCGGCAGTGACAGCTCAGCCCCTACTCACCACCCGCCCACCGCGCAGCCTCCGCCTTGCGCTGCGGGAAGGCAGCCCGGGGCTATTTCGCCTTGCCCCGGCACCAGCAAACTCGGGGCTTAGCTTGGGGGCGGGGGTGACGCTTCAGCCGCTGCCCAGTCCCGACGGGGGCTAAGTCGACTCACTTTATAGCGGTTCACTTTGGGAGAGGGTGCGTCTGATTCTTTGCTCGTGTCTCGGATGCATGAAGTCGGAGATTGGGGGGGTGGGGGGCGCAGGCTGCTGCAGTCGGGGTTGTCCTTGGGAATGGGATGGGAGTCACCTCCTCCCAGGGCCGGATCCGTCCTGCTCCGCAGAGGGGTAGCGGGGGAGGGGGGGTCCCTCGTGCATTACAGCGGGGACCTGGGGACCCGCGGGCCGCCGAGTCCTCGCCCGGGTGCAGCCCCTTGGCCAGCTTGATGCAGGGCCGAGGCGGCGCGGATGAAACGCTGCCCGGATTTGGTTGCGGGGAGCAAGACCCGCTCGAGTTTGGGGGAGATCAAGCGAGGAAGAGCCCGCCCTGCTCGGGGGTCTCCCGAGTGGGCTACAATGGGATCCACCCGCTGGAGCCCCGTTCTGTGTTTTGGGGAGAGCAATGCTGGAAGAGCAGATCCGTGGACTCCAAGATGAAAATCATCCGGGGGGGGTGGGCTCTGAAACTAATCCGGTCCTTCCCGTGGATTATTTTGCGGTCTTTGGGAAGGGGGGGGGACAGAGAGGGACTTCCCAGCCCATCCAGCTGATGCCTCTTCAAGCCGTGATTTGAGTTGGGGCAGGTGTCGCCAGGGCACATCAGCCACCCCCGCAAGATCTGGGCATAGCACTCCTCTGCCGGGCCGCGGGGCAGCTTGGACTAGACGGCGGGGTGGGGGGTTAGGCTCAAAGTCCTGACCCGGTGATGGTGTTCAGATGGTGGGATCCGGCCCGGCCGAGCCATTAAACCAGGAGGTTATTGCAACCTACTAGTTTGTTTGTTGTTAATAGAGAGGGGAAAGGGCTGAATACACTTCGGACCGTGCGGCATTGAAATACCAAGTCGATCTCGAATTCACTGATCGTAAAGTGTAAAAAGGCTCCTTGGAGCTGAGCACACAGAGCCCAGGTCTTAGTAAACATTTGCCCCAACCGCCTTGATTCAAACACCTTTCCTTCAAATGGTGAGATCCGAAGGTGGGGGTGATCTGTCTTTCTGGACCCGATTTTTCTGTGGGTAAAAGCATAGTCCTCTCTGCTCCTTTGTAGAGGGGGAGTAGGGACCATCGGGACATGGTCCTGCTGCAGAATGAGGTAGAAGTTGGATCAGTCCCTTTAGGCTGGGTGCCCAAGCACCACTGGGGGTTGAAGGCATGATATGTAAACATGGTCAGCGCTTTTTTTTCTCTCTCAAGCGTTTTGGGACATTATATACCGGATCAGCTGCAGTAGCTACAAGATATATTATCTAGGAGGCAGAGAACATAGGGTCTATGCCTTATAGTCTGCACATCTACGAAGTGGACTTTCTCCCACTTGCCCGCTCGTTCGCGGTGAATCTATCTATGCGCCAGGTCACTGCTGCAGGCTGCACTTCGCGTCTGTCCGCTCCCTGCTCAGCAGATCAGGCTGGTAACAGCTCCGAGCTGGGAAACGATTCATAAGGACGCGCGCGTGTGTGCGCGTGTCTTGATGCGCTTCACGTGCCGGGCACTCTGGAGGTGGCAGAGCGGACGAGAAGCCATGAAACAAGCGGGTAGGTGAAGCCTCCCAAACGGAAACAAAAGGGCACACTAAATATTGCACGTTTGGCCACCTGCCACTCTCCACAACGCCCAATGACTTCACCATTATTTTTACCTTAAACCTTTCTTCTTTCTCCACCAGTTGTTGACACGGTCAGTTATAGTCAAGTGATCCCCCGCCTCCTCCGCTCCTCCACCCAGCTTCCCTTCCTGGTACTCCTCAAATTCACCGTGTAAAATAACCCTGTTCAAACATCCATCCTTGCATTTCCCACAGTTCGGCCTTCCCTTATCACGGGATAATCGTGGGGTGTGTTAACAGCTGCGTTTAGAAAAGCCAACCTCATGCGGTCGCAGATTGCGCTCTGCTGCTCACCCTAACTCCATGGCAAATAGTCTCTCTTTTTTCCACCCGCCAAATATACGCTGTGTTTGCAATAAAAGCAGTTTTTTGTTTGGAAGAAACTCATCAATGTCAAGTAGATTCCTCTAGCCTAGTCCGGGCCCAAACCCTGACCCCCATGCTAGAAAAAACATGGGGCCGGGGGCGTATTTGAAGTGTATAAAGGCCATCCCATAGCCTGTCTTAGCCCTCTGTCCGTCCAACCTAAGAAATAGAGGAGCCCTGTTAGCTATTTCTCAAAGGACTTCCCCCCCCCCAAGAGCGGCCCGCAAAGGGATGCGGCGCATAGAAACGCCAGGGCAACGCAGAGGGGGGCCACCCCTTCTGCTCTGCAGCTCTGCAACCACGCTCCTTCTGGCTCCACGCATTGCTGCTGCCAGCAAGTTTGCCCTGCCTGTGCTTGACTCCGGATCTTCCTTGCAGCAGAGAAGCTTCCCGATCGCAGCCCGGGAGCGCGATGCCGATGCGGCGCCGGGGCGCCTGTGTCCTCTCGGGGCTGGGGGGGGCAGGACCCTACCTGACATGGGTGCACCCCAGCTCCCTCGGAAATCAGCCAGGAAGGAGCCCAGCGGCCATCTACTGGCTCCCCGCCCCTCCCTCCCGCAAAGCCCAGCCCGGGTCGTGGGTGCTCAGCTGGCCCGGGCCCGAGGGGGGCTGGCCGTGCCCGACGCGGGCCCCCGCGGCTTGTGCCGGGCCCGGCAAGAGGGGCTGCCGGCGCTCCGCGGCCGTCATGTGTCTTTCATTTGGAAACCCCCCCGCTCCCAGCCCGCGGCTGTCCCGAGGCGTTTCGTGCTTTTAAGGCACGGCAATAAACAAACTGCCAGAAGCTGCAGCACGCAGAGCAGCGGCCGGCCGGGGATTAGGGGCAGTTTCCTCGGGGCAGGAGCAGACGCGGGGCGGGGGGGGCGGGACGGAGCCCCGAGCGGCCCCGGGGGCGGCGAGCGGGCCACGGCTGGGACAGCCCGCGGGTGTCACAACCCGTGTGTGCGTGTGTACGTGTGTGATTATTTCATTTGAACTCCCGTCCCCTCTGCAGGAGATGGGACCGGGGCCCGTGAACCCCGCGCCCTGCAGCCGGGCGGGCTGCTACAGCTCGCGGGTGAACCGAGCTGGGGGGGGGGGTGAGGGTTTAATCCGCACCCCCAGACCTGGAGAAGTCCCCTTCCCAATGCCAAGCGGTCCAACGCACCAGCTCCAGGCCGGGCTCGTGCCACGCGCTTGCGAGCCGCCCCGGGCGGGCACCGCTGCCGAAGCGCGTGGAGGGCGGCCGGGCTGCACGGGCGGGAGGAAAGCCTGGCACTCAAGGCTGGAGCCCCCAACCCCGCTGATGGACTAAGAAGCTCGGAGCCGGGCAGGCTGCCCCGGATGAAAAGCCCGCAGGCTCCCAATGTAACCCTCGCTGCTCTGCGGCCACACGAGACGCGCGCTCCGAGCGCCGCCGCTTCAGGCCCGGCGTGTGTGGGCCGCGCCGGAGGCCGGCAAGGGGCTGCCCGGGCTGGGGGCGGTCGGGCGCTTCCGAGCCCTGGCCTGCTCGAGGGCCAGGCTGGGCCAGGCCTGCTCCGGCGCTTTGCACCCACCTAGCGTGCCGGAGCCGGCCCGGTCGCGGACTCTCTCCGTTTCTGACTCTCTCCATCGCCCCCCCGCCTCCCCCGGAGCACCCCCGGGTTGCTCTTGGGCCCCAGACCGCGCCTTTCCCCGCCTCCGGCCGCATCGCCCCTGCCCTGCTCGGCCCCAGGCCCTTGGCGATGCCTCCCGAAGTTGCACCGCTCCCAACTTTTGCCTCAGGCTGGGCTGGGGGAGAGCGGGGGGGAGGAGGGCTCGACTTTCCCCTCTCCTTTGCAGCAAGGGGAAACCATTTGCGGCGAGGAAATCGCCTCACCCCCCCCCCGCTTGCGCGTCTGTCCGCCTGAAACGGCTCCGTCTTAAGCGGGCCTGGAGCTCCCCTCCCGCGTCGGGCTCGGGCCTGGGGGGACCCGGGGTGGAGTTAGCCGCCTGCCTATTTTCATATTCATTAGCAAGGGGAGGTTGCGCAAGGAGCCCTGCTGGGCTTTCAAGATATAAAAAGCGACTTCGGGTCCCCCCTCTCAAGACAAGACAAATCAAAGGCTGGGAGGCGCAGCGGCTCTCGTGAGCTCCCAAGGTCTCTCCCGCCCGCCCTCCTCTGCTCACAGTCCTGCCTCTGTCTAGGGAAGAGGCTCCCCAGCAGCCTTAGATGATTATGGATTTTCTGAGCGAGAAGTTTGCCTTGAAGAGCCCGAGTAAGACCAGTGACTTTTACATGGGAGCAGGAGGCACCTTGGAGCACGTTATGGAGACGCTGGACAACGAGTCCTTTTACAGCAAAACCCCCGCCAGCAAATGCGTGCAGGCCTTCAACCCGCTGCCAAGGGCTGAGCATCATGTCAGGCTGGAGAGGACCTCGCCTTGCCAGGACAGCAATGGTGAGTCTGCCGCGGGGATGCTGGAAAGCGTTGCTGCTTTCCCAGGGTCGCTCCTTTTATGCCGTGATAACGGGAGGCGCTTTAATGCCTGGATTAACGCTTGGGAGGGGGAGCGGTGGGGGCGGGGGGTGCAAGGGCTTTCAAGCTCCATCACCCCCTTGGAGATCCTCTGGAAAACCAGCCAGCCAGCCCCTTTCCTAGGGCTCCTGCCTGCTTTGCCTCTTCGCTGCAAGACAAAAGAGGCAAGTCCCAGCCCGACAATAACAGCCCACGTTTGCAGCCAGCAAAGCACCCACCTCCCCAGTTAAGGAGAACCGCCCCCCCCCCCGCAGGGTGTAAAGCAGGAGCCCGTGGCGGGGGGCGCAAAAATAAAATAGCAGCTTTTCTGCAGCAGGTCCTTTTGTTACGGGCTGCGGTGAAGTTTGCTTGTCCCATAAGGAAGTAGCTTTTGGCCGGCGTTGGGATCCGTGCAGAGCATCTAGTCGTATGACAGGCGACTTCTCTTTAAGCTGCAGTTTCAGACGGAGAGGAGCTGCGGGAGTGCGTTTTGCAGCGATGATCATCTCGGTTTAGATGAGATATTAGGAAAACCCCTCTCACTAGGAAGGTGGTGAAGCACTGGAAGAGGTGGTGGCATCTCCATCCTTGGCCCGGCTTGCCAAAACCCTGGCTGGGATGATCTATTTGGGTGATGGTCCTGCTTTGAGCTGGGGGTTGGACTAGATGGGCTCCTGAAGTCCCTTCCTACCCTCATTTTCTAGGATTGTATGATCCTTGAATCTATGATCATTGCACCTCCCAGCCTTAGCACATTAAACCGAGGGGGGTTTAAACCCTAACCAGCAATCGCTTGGAGATGCTTCCTTAGCCCTGCAAGCATGGTCCCTTGCTGCCCATGCCGGGCAAATGAGCTTTCCTAACCAAGACTCCTTTGCAGATATCAAGACATCTTAGGCAGGGTCCTTAACGGTATCTGCTTGGTAAAGCATTCCTTTCTGAATACATTCAGCCCAGCCAAGTCAAATGTTATCAAAACAAGCCATCTATCTTTCCTGTCTCTTATCACAGACCTGACCACTTCGTTTCCAGGCAGTGAAAACCCGTCTGGAGTTCTCCGAAAACTTTTTTGCTCCTCGTATCTATCGTGCTGCTTTCAAACGAGCGAGTTAGATTTGGGATCTTGACAAAGCACTCGTTTGCAAATCAGCCCAAACAGTGCAAATGCCAAGTACAGAAAACTGATTGCCGTGCACCAAATGCTCTAATATACCCTTCGGAAGTAACTTTCCCCTTTGCCAAGTTGGTCGTAAAATAGATCTGGGTTGCTGTTAATTATTAACACCCCTCCCCCGATATTCCAGATCAAGTAATCATTTAAAATATTTACTCTTTATCATGCATTTTAAGGGCTGAAAATGGAAAAACGTTGTCGCATTTATTTAGAACGATCATTTACTTAACTCGATTGCAAAAATATACTTATTGTTCATTGCATGCTATGTTAGTACAATATTCTAAAGTATATTTTTGAATTGATTCATAAGTATGTTTTGAATTTCTGGAAGTTAAGCACCCGCAAAAACAGAATATAGAACATGTTACTTCTCTATTTTCAGATATACGAGTTGCAGTTCTGACATTTTATTCCAACTGGCTTTACTGTGTGTAGTTCAATGTTTATTAAAAAACACTAAAAGGCAAAAAAAACCCCCCAGTGCTGGCCAGTGGAAAGTTTCTAGATATGGTGATAAACTCCTGGGCATGACAATGGGAATAAATAAATGAATAACCATTCCTATTATGAAAATATTTTTGAGACAATTGTTTTTTATCTTGCACCATTTTAAAGGCAGCACCAAAAATACAACGGCAGTCTTTTACTCTTAAAAATAGCAACAACAAAAGTGTTAGGTAGAAAAGCAACAGCAGGTTGATTTATTGAGTGTAGTTATTGTTAATCAGCTTCTTTAAATTATGCTTGGTGTTTTACTGAATTATTTATCTCTATATTGGGGGTCATGTATTTGTTCACTCAGCCTGATTTTAGCCAAATAATCTTTTTGTTATAATTGGTATTGGTGAATAGATAAATAGTATAATAAAATCAACCTGAATGCATTGCACTGGATCAGTCGTTCGGAAGTACATGACTATGTCAGAAAACCTTAAAACAACGGTATTCCAAATGCCATCCTTCATGAAATTTGTAGTACAGTAAAAGTTTCTTTTGCTTCTTTCTGCAAAAAAAATTTTTCAAAATTTGTAATGTTTCATGCCTTATCTAAACTGCGTGACATTTAAAAGTTTTATTTATTTTTATGAAAAGTTAAAGAAAAGAATTTTAACTATTACTTGTCACTTATTCTTTTCAGAAAAATAATTAGTGTTTTTGCTATACTTAATGCAAAAGACATTTAGAAATCCTTTTTAGTTAATTCACTCTTTGAACAGACTGCTACAGTTTATAATCACGGCAACTATGATTGAAGACTATTTATTCCAGTTAACAAATCCAAGAGAATTTATATGGAATTTTTTGCCTTTGTGAGCACTGTTAATTTTATTTTCATTTGGTTTTGTTGTTCTTGGTTAGTCAATTTACAGATGTTTAATTCATTTTTTATTTTGCATTTTTCATAGCCTTTTTGTTTAATTTCTGTCCTAACTTAAAAGCATTTTTGTCAGGAGCTTTATACCATTTATTGTATGTTAGAATGTATTATGTTATACCATTTATTTTATGTCAGAATTCTATATTGATGCAACTCTAATTTAAAGAGGTTTCAAATATTGCCTATTATTTTTTGGCTTGCAAAATCCAAGAAATCTGTAAATCTTCCCATGGAAACTTCTTCATCCTTCATCCATTAGTGAAACTATGATAGGTATGAATCCAATTTATTATTACAGGATACCTTGTCATATGAAATCACTTTGAAATGTATAAATACAATTGAGCAGCTTCCTTATGAAAGTATTTCTACAAAACTTCAGAATTAAAAACTTGCTTAACCAGTTATTCCCCCCCCCTCCCTGTGTACAGTGAACTATGGGATTACTAAAGTAGAAGGACAGCCTCTTCACACAGAACTTAACAGGCCCATGGACAATTGCAACAGTCTTAGGATGTCTCCAGTGAAAGGGATGCAGGAGAAGGGAGAACTGGATGAACTCGGTGATAAGTGTGACAGCAATGTCTCCAGCAGTAAGAAGAGGAGGCACCGGACCACCTTTACCAGTTTACAGCTGGAGGAACTGGAGAAAGTGTTCCAGAAAACTCATTACCCTGATGTATATGTAAGAGAACAGCTGGCTCTGAGAACAGAGCTCACTGAGGCCAGAGTCCAGGTAGGAAACTAACTTAAACATTTTCCAGGACAATTTAAATGTTCTAGGGACTGATCAACAGCGCACTGGAAGACTGTACGGAAGTCTGTAATGCTGTAACAAACATTACGTTTTTCTTTTTTGTGCCTGCTTGTGTGTGTAAGGATGAACCAGTTAATTGAACTGATAAAATAACTTTCTAAAATAGCTTCAGTGCCCTGGAAACTTGCAGAGAGGGGAAGAAATGAAAAGAAATATAGCAGGAAGTTAGGTTTCTGATAATCCTGCTTTCCTTAACATTTCAGGCAGTGCATGCACCAAGTGTCAGTCTGAGATATATGAAAAAAGGTGCTCTATTGAGAAACACAACTTGAGTATGGTGGATCCTACATTTTTTATGGATTAAAATAGTAATCAGCTTTCACATTTCTTTCAGAGCCTATACTGAAACCACATATGTGCATAGTCAGGACCTGATACAATGATCTCTATGGGAGCTGAGAGTACTCAGTACCTTCCAGGATTCAAAGCTAGTTTCCTCTGCTTGCTTTCAATCCTGCATTTTAATTCCTAGGAATTAATTGTATTGTTCATCAGTTAATTAATTAGTGTTATATTTGTATCCCTTAACTGTACATATAACTGATTTATATAATACATGTATGCAAAATAATCTGTGCATGCATATTTAATGTTGAACCAAAAGAATTAAATATGAAGAAGAGCTGAAAAAATAACAACAGCTTTTAAGTTTTGTTTTCAAAAGTTAAGTTTAGCAGCAGTATATATTAGTGGTTGCATTTTCAAATTTTATTCTGTTTTTAGAAGTCATATGAGCTCCAGTGTTATTCAGTTTATGGAATATCAGTAATGCAGAATCTTTGTAGAATAGGATTTTTTTAAAAAATTAACTAATACATGAGGTAACAACTTCACAACCTGTAAGTTTAAAAATAAGGTAAGAAATGAAGGTCAGTTTGTATGCACACAAATGGAAATTAAATTGAGATCACTTTTATAATCTAATTCAATGAAATAACTTGAATAAGATGAATGGTCTTTGCACGTCTTGTAGTCAATGAAGTGGCATAGGCACTCTTGCCATTTGACAACAGGATCCAAATTCTTTTGGCTGCACCCATGCAACATTACTGATGTCAAGAGAATTTAGTCCTGTGAATTTAACCACTGAAACCCTGACAGATAAATCTTTTTAAAAAAATAAGGATTTTCTTGGGTGTGACTTCTATTCATTAGTTTGTCCTTAGATTTAAAAGAAACACATGTAAAACATTAACACCATGGTTATTTCAATTGCATCACATTCGGATCAGGGGGATTATCCAGAGTAAAGTAATACTCAGCATGGATACAAATGGAAGAATGGGTTTCAGACTTATTGTTTGACTTTGTGGAAACTGTTCACATTTTTTGTTAGGCTTCCTGAAATTTAAGTATGAAAATGGATAGATTAAAGGTGCAAACTTCTGTTTAGCTAACATATTTTCAGAACATTTGTTTTCTATTCTTTTATCCAAAATCTTTGCCTGCTTAGAAAACAACTGTTATTTGCATTTCTGATCAGCCACACGGGAAAGGAATATGAAAGGAAATGGTGATCATTTTTATCCCAAGTAGCAGAAGTGTTCCATCACAAGATTAAGCAATTTAAAATGCCTTACATCATTAGAAGCAAGCATCTGGCAATTCAAGGATAACAAGCAGCAGATTTTTGTGTTACTTTGTGTAGGCAAATTGTTACTTTATCTTTGCCAAGAGTCAATTTCTAGTAAAGTGATGTAAACAGAAACATTTTGGGGGATTGTCAAAGGAAAACGTGTGTGCTTTTTTCTCCTTTAGTTACTATACTTTCAAGCAAATTGTTTTATTTACTTTAGCAAAATGATCAGCTGGATACCCTACCCACATTTCCCTTCACCGCCATTTCATCAAGATCCAATTTAATTTTTGTCCTGCATACATGCAGAGCGCGCCAACCTGAACCTAATTTATCTAAGTTGTTCTCTTTCCTGCTGCATGTCAGTGTAGTAATTGGCACCCATTTTAAGGAGATTGTCAAGGTCTTTTTTCAATGAAAGAGCCTCATTACTAAATTCCCTTGGCATGTTCTTGGTGCCTCCTGTGGAGACAGCAGGAAAAAATGCTTTTCTTTTTCTTTTTGTTGAGCCCCAGGCATGATAGATAATACAAATTTACCAACAAGTCCTTAGAAAATATGTTCAACAGGTATAGGTCTGTGCCTTGTTTTGATTGCTGGGGACAGTTTTCAAAACTGCCGTATTAAATTTGCAGTAACTACTGGGAAATTAACCTGAGCAATAACATACCCCTGCTGTTCAGACAATATCAAGGGCAAGTTTGAGTCCCAAAGGAGACGAGGGTAAAAATCCTCAAGAATTACAAGCACTAAAACCACTGTTAGCTACCAGAAACATGTTCAGATACCTCCATTATACATTTTAATGACAGTTGAGTTTAAATTGTTTCCTCACCCTGCAACCTTAGGCATGGTTTAATTCATATGCTATTCTGGAGTATAAATCACATGGCTTTATTGTTGCATCAGACATAATGAAGTAGAGGGACAGATACCGTATTTTATACAGTGACGACCACAGTGAATTTATTTACGAGAACTGAAATGTTTGCCCATTGCAGAACAATAAGGGCTTGACCTGGCAGCCCTTACTGATGTTGAGGAGCAATTACTTTTCTGAGTATTTACTTTTAGTGGGATGATTCTTATGAGTAAACATTCGCTACTGTGGGTGCATCTACATGTAAGCTTTACTGCAGAGTTGACTAATTAACTCGCAGTAAAGTGTCACCATCTACACACTACAAATACTATTCTATGGCAGAATTATTTATTCTGCTGTAACGCATGTGTAGCTGGTGACCAGGGCTGGCTGTGGCATGAGGGTGCCACAGTCCAGGGTCTACCTGATGGCTCACCTCACACTGTAGCACCCTCATACTCCAGCCAGGCCCTCTGCAACACAGTGATCCAGGGTGGAGAAGCTCTGGGATGGCAGGCTGACCCCCCGGTCCCCCTGCCTGCTGGGGCTGTGCCGCTTCGGCTCAATGTGCTGTGTGGTCTATGGTGCATGTGTAAATGCTGCGCCCAGGAGCAATAAACTCTGGTGCAAACTGTGCCAAAGTTTATTCAGGTGCATTAATAGCATGTACAGATGCGCCCAGTGGCCACATCCAGACATGCAGGGGTGTGCAGTTTGTGGTGCCGCAAACCTCTTTGTGGCACTACAAACCACGTGTGGCAAATGTTAAAATGTGCCCTGCACTGCAAATTTGCAGTATGGGGCCAAAATTTGATACCAGAAAAAAGAAAAAATGGCACAAAAAGCAACCCAACACACACAAAACAAGCATGTGCCAGCACACGTGAAGGCCCAGCTGTCCAGGGCAACACTCTGGCTTTCAGCTAGGCCTCTGTGCTGCCTGACCTGTGCCCCTCCTGCTACAGGCCACCACGTAAGATTGCTGGGGCCAGCACTGGTGCTGTTCCAAGCCTCCAGCTCTCCATGGCCGAAGAGCAGGGAGGACTGGGCAAGGGCAGTTTTGCCCCTTGCGGGACAATTTTTCTTGCAACAAAGCTCATGTGCATAGGCGTGCACTGCGGCAATTTGTAATGCTAATTGAGTATATAAAAGGCTAGGAAGAGGGTATAAAATCAGATCTAGGCTCCTTTGCACTGAAGTTCCATAGCTGTTTGTCAGAAGGATCCCATCAAAATCATGTTAGCTACTCATTAGAATAAGAAGTACTCTTTATGTAGGCTTTTAGACAACACAATGATGAAAGCAATATAAATATTTAGAAGTAGAGATACGCTTATGCTTCCTGTAGCACCAGAAAGTACAGTACTGAGATACACTGTGCGTGTTCCACACATATAACACCTCAGACCAGAAGTAATATAGTTACCATAGTCTGGCTCTGTGCATGGACAAAAAACTCTGACACTCAGCAGTGTAACACTAAGGTAGCTTCACTATATTTGTTTAGGAGGTAATGCAAGAACAACAGGCTCTGTGTATCTCAGTACAGTGCAAACTTGGCATCATGGCTGAGCAGTGTAGACATACCTTAGCTTTAACTCTTAAACCTAATCCAAGGACCGTAATAAACTGGACTCTTCCTGTTGATTTCAGTGAGCATTGGCTAAGAACCAGCATGAACTTTCTTTCCTCCCCAGACCTCCCATTGCTCAAAATGGGGAAAATGATGCCATGACCATTCACTGTATTTTATTACAAAGTAACACGAGTCCCATAACTGCTTATTTTTCCCCAAACTTGACTAGTTGTGGCCATTGCTTCAAGGGCCTCTCCATCACTGGCACAGCCCATCAGGCTGGTGGCCAGCTTCTCCCTCCATTTTCTTATCGCTCCAGGCAATGTTTATATTCCTGTACCTTAAATAAAGAGCTCAGCTAATCATAATATTAGGAGACAAAACTTTTTTAGGTATGTCTTGCCGCAGCTTCAGCAAGTTACTCAAAAAAACTGAGTCATTCTCTGACTACTCCTTTTAGCCCTGGGAAAGAAATAGATTCCTTATATACGTACCTAAAATAACTAGAATTTATTTCAGTAGACCTTGTATGGAGAATAGAAATTCTCCCTTTGTAGAAACACGGACATTTTGACAGTTGCCTTCCAAAGTCTCTTGGTTTTAGTAAAGCCTCTTCAGTAGCCGTCTTTTGATTGCTGTTTGCTTCTGTGATTTAGGTTTGGTTCCAAAATCGGAGAGCAAAATGGAGAAAAAGAGAACGGTATGGCCAGATCCAGCAAGCTAAAAGCCATTTTGCTGCCACCTATGATATATCTGTTCTACCAAGGACTGACAGCTACCCCCAGGTATAGTAAATAATATAGAACAACATTTGGACTTCCTCCCTGCACATCAATATGATTATAACCCAATTTAAGTATTCAGTTATTATTACCTATATACTAAGATTAGTTACTAGACTAAGGCTTTGGATATTTGCCCTTCCTTCCTTCCTTCTTTCCTTCCTTCTTTTTAATTTTAAACTTGCGTCTCGATGATGCTATCCATACAGCGACCTAGAGGGAGAAGAGCCATTAGTTCCACTGCACTTATGCTGGAACTACTGTACACCATCCCTGTTCAAATTCTTTTCCTTTGTAAAGTATTTAAATAAATATGACATTTTGTAGCTTTTGTAGCTTCAGGGCTTTTTTTGGTGAACCTTAGTACTTCCTGGACAAAGACTTTCAGGAGACTTGGTGTCGGCCAAGGCATTTGTTTTCTTTTTCTCCGTCCTTCCTCTACAGCACACACACTCACTAGTTACTGTATATTTTCATTTCCCCCCAATGGTGTTTTGTTTTTTATGCTTTTTATAAAGGTCAAAAGACTTTGTAATCATCGGAGCTGCGACTACAAACAACAGTTCAAACACTGACACAGAATAATTAGCTTTCACAGCCTACTGCTGTAATTTTTTATGAAATAGAGATTTATAAAATAATAATTTTTCATAAGTTATGGAAGCTGATTCATACTTAAATAGTTCCAGTTAGTGTAATTTTCTTTCTTTATTCCAGAACACAGAATACATAGGGATGTTTTTCAGTAATTTACTCTTCCGATGAAATCCTGACCCCATTGATATAAATGGGAATATTGCTATTAATGATAATTTGGACAGAGTTTCACTTTTTGTATATAATCATTAAGAATCAAAGCTATCATGCCACTCTGAATATGTTTTGATAACAAGAGGTCTTTTATTATATGATTACTTGGAAATTTGGTCTTAATCCCACAGCCATTTAAACACATGCATTTGTATATTCACACAAGCTGTCCCATTGAAGATAATGAGATTGTGCACAAGCATAGAAGAAAAAAAGATGTTTCTGGGTTTTCAGGATTAGACCAAAAGGTGGGGAAGATGATGATCAAATCCTTCTTAATCATTATACTTTAGTTTCTCTTCTCTTTCCTTTTCGGGCCCTATGTCCATTCACTTGGTTGTTCTCCCTTCTCCTATCCTTTGGTCTTTAATATCAAGTCCCCTTGCTGTTCTTTTGCTTACTTGCTTCTATGTAATGGGTTCTTACTCACTTTTAATCCACTCTTACGCATCTCTCCTATTTTTTTTTCATTTCCACCTCCCTATTAAAATAATTTAAAAAAATATGAGTGCCACAGGCCAATCCTAAGCAATACCTTCTCTTGTATGACAAAAATGGGGTCTGTATCTTTATCTTCATTGCGCTTTGTCATTTTTGTTGATTTGGGAGCTCTTGGCCCTCAGAGACGTTACCAGGGATCACTACATGGAAGTGGCTCTTGTCAATCCCCAAGCAAAACCTAACCTTTTTTCACAATGCCTATTGCAAGGTTCCTTCTTCAGCCAAATGCCTTTCACTTAATCAGTTTAAACAGACAGCCCAACTATTAACTTGGTCATATTAAGAAATAAGTCTCCCTAAGCATCATTATTTATATTACTATCTTTTTTTGAATGGCTGAACTTTCAGTAGTGCAAAAAAATACACACACCATTCTGGGATCGATAAGCTGTTAAAATACTAAAAGTGTGTTTTTAAAATACCATAAAGTGTAGAAGGTTGTAATCCACATTAAATGATAACTGCTTGTCAATTTAGTTTTTCAAAATAAATTATTTAATATTACAGGAGAATGCCAAAGAGAATATAACTGCACCCACTGAAAATGTCTCTGCTATACTTTTTATTGCCCAAAAGTCATTGCTTTTTTTCCCCATGAATCTAGTGAATTTTTTTTCCCTAAGCTAATGTCATGCCTATCAAGTTTCAGAAATGAATGAAACCTTTTATCACTGAATTGTAAAAGAAAAACAGGGATTTATAACAGAAATTCTGATTATAAACTGTTAAGCAAGCCATGTCAACCTTAGTGGAACATGTATTTTTCAGACATATATATATATAGGTGGATACATATCTACATTGACACACGAAAAAAGAACAGGCATAGATATATTTATTTGGATTTGGGCCTGTCTTTATGAGAAAAGTACACCAAATAGATTCCCTGCTGACTTTAAACAGAAATAATCCAATTTTAAACTAAAATACAAGGGCCAAATCCCAGAAATGAGTCAAATCCCAAAAATGAGGCAATATAGCCAGTTTAGAATAGTTCTGGGTGTGCATGCCACGTATACCACTCTGTCTCAGGTGTACTCTATGGTGTATGCTCAAGGCTTCTCTTAGGGGGCTACATTTTTTCATTTCTGGGACTTGACGTGCACTGAGCAGGTGTAAAAGGTGCTCCCGGATGCAATATGGGGGCAGTGAAAATATGATGTATGAAACCCAGTATGAAAAAGGGCAATGGACACTAGTTTCACTGTCTTTGGCCTGACTTCTGCCTCGCTCAGACCCATATGCATGCGCACACAGAGATCACACAATTTATAAATTAATCAGACTACCAATATGGGAGAAAGATACAAATTACTATTGTTATTTCTATTTTTAAATGTATGAGAGGCATTTGACATGGCAGTGATGCTTATTAGAAATATATTCTGTAATTATATTACAGTCAGGATTTACTTTTGTGATCTGCCTGCTTCCCTCTGATTCTGATCATGAATTATGAATTATGATGTTTTAGTGTGACTGCTGTTAACACAGCAATCCTAAGGGCACAACACTTAGAGCAAGAAATAACAACACAAAGTAAACTAATCAGCCAAGTTTTTGCTATCACTTTGATGTACACCTAGGTAAAGAAGCTTTCTTAGCAACTGGGACCACCACTAATTAGAACTACTTTATAAAATCCTTTTACATATTGATGAATATTTGCCCACCCTTGTCTTTGCCTATAAAAATACATGAGTTCTAGAGAGGATACAATCATGTTCCTTTCCCCACTGTACAAGTTGGGAAACTGGGAAAAGCCGTTGTATTTACTGCTGTGTGGCCTGAGGAGCAGCAACAGATGTGAAACTCTGCTCTGAATTGTGGAATTGCAGCCTGTTGGTTTCTGCTTTGAACCTACCCATGGCTGCATTCCCAACACACACATCCCATTTGTGGTCCAGCAAAAACAGACAACTGCGTAGCATTGCTGTGCAGCAAACAGAGGGTGTGGAGAACCCCTGCTTTGTTTTTCCACTGATTATCCCCATCATACACAAAGTGACAACACGATGTTTCTAATGCATTGGACTACAGGATTTCCCCATAACCAAGAAAGAATCTTTTCAACTTATTTGAGCTGGAAGGTTGTGTCTGAATTTTCTGTTATTTGGCCTGAGCTATTAAATTATACATCTTAATCTTCAAAATAGGAACAGGCAATTTATTTTTGGCCTTTTTTACAGACCATAATTGTTTGCTTTATCTATTCTGATCTAACCTAATTACTTTTACAGTTGTTGACTGTAGATGGAGGTTGCAGTGCAAAACAATTGGCCAGTATGTTGTAAAAGCAACTGGAAATGCCAAAGCCACCCAAATTCTGCTCTTGTGTTTCCACATGCCTAAATTATAAATTATAAGGGTAGCTAACAGTAAGTGGCTGAGAGAACTTAATATAGTACTTGGGGCACAATCTTGGGGATTTAGGCTCATCAAACATATTGCAGGACAAAATAATCTTGATACCTGAATTTTCTTAAAATTATATATTCAATTAAAAAGTCCTGCAGTGTTTTCAGCTTTTCTGATCAACCACAACATTGGTTAAAATATTTTTTGAATGTGAATATTTCAAATGTGAATATTGCAAAATTTGGTTTTTGCAAATTTTTACTTACAGTAAAAAGACATAACACATACCTTTTTTAATTAGAAACTTATTTGGACATCATTAGTGGCAATACACGGTTTTCAGTACTGTAAAACTGATAAAATACATTATGTCACAGGGTATTTTTTTAAAGAGAGAAATAAAATATTTACCAGATTAAGTTAGAGTAAAATGTGCCAGATGTTGAAAAACATGACTATGCCACTTTAGGACTAGACTGTACTTACAAGGCACAGACCTGGGGCAGATTTACTTCATGGAGGTATTGTGACTGTGGTAGGAAGAATAATTTCAGGGCCCTGAGGGTGCACTGACTTACTGACCATGCACTTCTCACCCCTCTGCAGAGGGTCAGTTCTGGAGACTGGTATGAAAAGGGAGGGAGAACCCTATGACCTTCAGGGAAGCTAGTGCCACTGCCAGTGATAAGTCCATAGGAAGTACCAAGTAATAAGTATTGTATTTACCCAAATTCAAGATGACACCCCCCGCCTCCAATAACTAGATTCTATCCACAGAAAATGTATACATTTTTTATAATTTTCCATGTATAGAATCTAAATTATTGGAGGATCATCTTAAATTCACACCCCATGCCCAACTGCAAGTGGTGGGGAGACAAGCGATGACCAGGCAGTAAGGGGTTAGGCAATGGGGTGACAGGAGTTGAGGGAGTCAGTGCGGGGTACACAGGAGGGCAGGCCATGGGGGATAGGCAGTAGTATGGAGGTGGAGTGGGCAGCCAGCCTAGCAGGGGGCAAGCAGCTTGCCCCCTGCTGCTTGTCTGCCCCGTTTAACCCAACTTGTGTCTGCCCCATTGCTGACTTGAGCCTCTGCCCCTGCTTTTATCTGTCTCCCCGCCTCAAGCCTCTGCTTCCCCTGCACTTCTTCCTCTCCCCCAGCTTACCCCCCACTTACCATCAGGCTCCATCCCCACTCCAGCCTGGGGTGCAGAGCATGGCCCCCAGCCCAACCCCAGCAGTGGCACTGGGTTGGCAGCTCGGCTATGGGCTCGGCTGAGGCCATGCTCCAGGCTGCGGTGGAAATGGAGTCTGCCCATGGGTAAACGGGGTGGGGAGAGGGGGAGTGGGGGAGGGCAGAGGCTTGGTGTGGATATGAGGGGCAGGGGCCTGAGGACGCAGTGTGGGAGAGGCAGAGGAGCAGAGGTGGTAGGTAGGGATGATAGACAGCAGTTTCATCCCTGCTTGGTCCCAGGGTTGGAGCTGGAACTACAGCAGCTGCCTGCCCACCCACCTCCTCATACTCAATTTCAAGATGAGGGGCTCCCCTCCCCATATTAAGTGAGGGAGAAGACTTTGTCTTGAATTTAAGTAAATATGCTAGAAGCCAAAATTAGCTTGTTTTCATCCAGCTATGCTCATCCATGCAGGTATTGCAAGCTGACCGTATATCCCACATTATTAAGGCTTAGTAGTCAGTCTAGTTTCACTCTGATTACTTTAAACTTAATCCATATAAAAATCTAATCCATACAATTAAGAACTTCAGTCATTAAATTATATTACATCTGTAAATAATAGAAGCAGAATATATTTCTCTCTCCCAAGCTAGAATTATTCTCTCAGACTACTATTTTCTTTCTCCACACTTTTGGAGTATTTTTTTTCCTCTTTTGTGTCACTGAAGTTGAATTCCTGTTGCTTTTCCTAATGCAGTCAAGAGTAGATGTGAAGGCATGCATGTACTACCTACATGTATGTTACCTATCTGTGACTTTTCAAAGAAAATCTGGAGCTTCAAAAGAAGTGGGAAACTATAATGGTAGAAAAGAAACAGTGACCAACCATTACTATCACGCTATTCCATTTGGCAATGTAAGCATGTAAAAATATGTATAAATATGCATGTGATGGTTATTAAGCTCTTGGATCATAATTCCAAGTCAGTCCTTCTCCTGATGCATATAGGTCACTCCCATTAGCCACAGTTACATGCTTAAATTCAGTCTCTCATGTGGTATGCATTATATACCATATGTTAAAAGAGTTAAAATAAGTTTTTACTATAGCCAACAGAGAACTGACAGATAACCACAGTACCAGTATGGGTGTCTGTACACAGCAGTCAAAGCAGTAGATGTGTAAGGTAGTATAGAGAACCTATGGATTGTGTTAAAATAGTTAACTTGTGTACTAGTAGCAGTCTGGCTACAACTGAACAGATCTCAGCATGGGTTAACTATCCAAATATTTACCTTTCTTCTCATACTGGTTTTGTAACCTGTACTGAGCTCTGCACAGGTCTGTTAATAGTAATTAAGATTGCTAGCTTGTTTAAAGGAGAAAGTGTTTTGTCTATAATACTCTGTACTAACTGTCACTCTTATAGCCATGAGAACTGATCATGCTAAGCAGCACTGCCTCTCATTTTTGATCGGGTTGCACAACATACAACGCATTTCTTTTCTATTCAATAAAAGCACCATAGTCACTTCACCAGTTAGAACTTTAAAATATTTGGTCCTTGGTTTATCAATATTGCCTTTCCCTCATCATTTTATGTTGAAGCTTAAATGTTTTGGGTGAAAGTCAGTCTATGAACACAAGACTACCCGCTGGTTCTGTAGTGGGATTTTTCCCCTTAATAGTATCCCTTCAAAGATATGAAATATAGTGTTTGACTATGTCATAACAGCGTTGTATGGCTAGCTCAAAGATTTTGGGGGGTTACAGTATATCTGTACAGTATATCTGCTCTTTACAAGAAATAAAACTTGGTGATATTTAGAATACTGGGTCATCTTTGGTCTGGCTAGCTCATGTACTAAGAGGGTGCACAGGAGAAACCCTTCCATGTTTCTTGGCCTAACCAGAGACTGAACTGACCTGTGGCCTACTTCAGAGTTGCCCAATAGAGTTGCTGTTGTAACTTGTGCTAAGTCAGTTCTTTTAGAAGCTTCCATTGGCTTGAGGTGCCAAAAAGTGGTGGCGGTACAAGAATGGAAAGGAAGAAGAGTAGAAAAAAGCAGAAAGGGAGTGAGAGAACGAGAACAGGAGACATGCTCTGTATCAACTCTCTCGTCCTGCTGTTAGGACATTCCTACATTCCTTTGTACATCTAGGGAATCCTTGGCAACCCTATTAGGGCAGCTGTTGTCCGCTTTGTACTGTCAAGCAAGAAACAGAGACAATGGCAAGGACCTATTACCATATTATTATTTATTAATTAGGATCTAGAGACAAAGAGAGGCTTCCAGACTGAACAGACAAGACAACATGAGACAAATGATATAAGAAATATCTGTTATCATAATAGTGGGACACAGCAGGTCACATATAGGCGACTGGTAGGGCGTAGATGGGGGTTCCCCCCCGACTGGGCCGGGGCCCCCCAGATGGCCAACTCTGATGCTGTTGGTAGGGCTGGTGCCCCCCCGACAGGGTTGGTGGCTTCTGCGGTGCCCCCCCGAGATTCAGGAGGCACCAGTCACTCATGACAGGTGATATCTTCAATGATATTTAGGTTCTTATCTCCTGCTGCTATTGTTAGGCACACAGAAATCTTTTGAGTATCTCTGTAATTTGTCAAGCAGTTTCATAAGAAGTCTGTGGTAAATTGGGGACTTGACACCCTAGAAGCTTGGCCTTTTTACATGGAAGAAAACAGAACCAATTAGAATATCAATTACTTGAGTTAATTTTCTTACTCCAGTTCTATCAGGTAGAAGGTTATATTCTAAGGAAGTGACATCATAATCCCAATGATAACTATGACTTTCTGGTTTTGTTGATATCATAGCTATGAAATCAGACCCTATTTTACCTATCTGGCAGGATAAAACTATAAATAAAACATACAGTAGGTAAATATGTTGAAGGGTTCTGGTGATTTCATGGTAACCACAAGAGCAAAGCTCATGTTGTTTGTGATGTTAACAGAAACCAGAGATGTATGGCATGTATAGCCTTATTCACAGCCTTCCTGAATTGCCTTTTATATAGTTCATGTATCACACAAGACTTTAAGAGGAAAAATATTTTCTTTAAATTCATGTACATAATGTCCCTTTTCCCTTTCACATACCAGAAGCAGCTCTGATAATTTCTACTTATTGTAAAGCATTACTGTATTTATTTTTAATTCCAGGATGTATTTTACACCTAGAAATTCACTTTAACACATTCATGAAATAAGACCTTTCTAAGTAGGAGAACTATGATATCATGCACAATGAAAGCAGAATACTTTTCATGTACAATCATTAAGAAACCTGTTGCATATGAGCTATAAGTGCACAGGCAGCTGTTGATAGCTGCATGTGAACCTCGGGTGGTCAGGAAAGGAGGCAAGGGAGCTTGAGCCTCTGACCATGTGGAATGGAGCAGGGGACAGGACATTGTTCTGAGAAGACATGCTAGGTGTTACTGCCAAGATCCAGGTTAACTCTTCCTTGGCCCTGCAGCCTGTGCCTAATTCAGGGCACTGGATCCTCATTTAGCAGCTGTGAGGCCAAAGAAGAATTAATCTGGCTCTGGGGGCAGTGACACCTCTCTTGCAGCAGTTTCCTGCCCTGCTCCACTCTGTGCAGCTTGAG
This sequence comes from Crocodylus porosus, assembly GCF_001723895.1. Taxonomy (NCBI): domain Eukaryota; kingdom Metazoa; phylum Chordata; order Crocodylia; family Crocodylidae; genus Crocodylus; species Crocodylus porosus. Next base: position 68,295,564 of record NW_017728931.1, on the reverse strand, counting down.
GCTCAAGCCTCCCTGCCTCCATTCTGCTGCCTTTGTCAGATGCAGGGTCAGAGTGACACTTGGAGGGGGCTGGGGTTTAATTTGTGCCATGCCTGCCAAAAAGGATCACCACTGTATGCTTAGAACACGTAGCATTCTTATGAAACAAGCTGCAAGATTTTTCCAGGCTCTTCTGCTTTTCAAATTTGAACAACTTGTTGGAATTCCTTTTTCTGCTAAAGGAATCTGTGTGGGCAGTTTGTAAGCTTTAAGAATCAATAGTTTGGTTGCTATTCATTCAACAAGGCCTAAATATATTTGAGCATTTGTGGACTTTATTCTGGCCTCACACCTGTGAAGTCTCTTTGAAGTCAAATGTGTTTAGGATAAAAATATCATGAACTTTTGTGGTACTCTATTTATGGTTTGATTGAAACCCAAGTCAATAAAAAAAAGTCACAAGAATGACTGACTTTGTGGCATCTCTAGATGGTATAGGTTTTTATGCACTTTCAAACTGAACCTAAAATCCTCAAAATATTTAAAGTCTGTCTGTTACAGGAGACTTATCCACTAGGGCTGTGCGAAGCTTTGTGTGCTGATTTGATTCAGAGGAGATTTGGCTTGATTCAATGGCTGAATCTCCAAATCCAAATTGAATCAGGGGACCAATGAAAAGGTTTGAATCAATTTGAAGCTCTCCAAATCTTTTGCGAAGATTCGGAGCGCTTTGGTGATTTGGGCAGTCCTTGGTATCTGCAGCATGGAGCTGCAGCTGGACTCCAAGCTGGTAAGTAGGGGCGGGGTGGGAGGCTGGAGGAGGGGGAAAGGAACCATGGGG
>NW_017728931.1:68254948-68294552 GCF_001723895.1 Crocodylus porosus | reverse complement strand
ACACTGCATGGCTCTGCCATGACCCCCCCAAACCCCCCACAATGCTCCCCTAGCATCCCTCTGGCTCTGGCCCTTTAAAAAAAACCCCAGGACTCACTGCTCTTGCAGTGGTCTTGGGGCTTCAGGGGGCTCATGCAGAGCCCCGCACATGGCATGGGGCAGTGGGGGGCAGTCCAGATCAACCCCCCCACTAGGCAGGAACTGGTGAGTTGGGGGGGTTGGCTTTTTATTTCTTAGAGGGCCAGAGCTGTGGCAGGTGGGGCAGCCATGGAAGGGTCAGGAGGGGGTGTCAGGGGGCTTGTGCAGAGCCCCCAGGCAGCGTGGGGCAGTGGGGATCACCCCCCCACCCAGCAGCATCCGTGAAGTTGGGACTTATTTTTTCCAAGTGCTGGGAGTTGGGGCAGGTGGGGCAGCCATTGCTGGGTTGGGATAGCAGGTGGGGGATGGGCTGGGGTGATTCAGACATCTGGAGATCCAGCAGCAGCCAAATCTCCAAATCAGATTTGGCGAATTGATTCAGGACAGTGATTTGAATCACCGAATCGAATCACTGTCGCCCCCAATCAGCTGAATCTGAATCCAAAGTGAATACTAGCTGCTTCGCACAGGCCTACTGTCCATAGCCTGGGGACATATCCACTGATCAAATCCCCACTTCTCTCAGGCACTTCAAGCAGGTTACGGACAAAATTCTATCAGGACTCATATCTCTTCAGCCTATACAGTGGCAGAATTTGGGCTATGCTTTCTTAAGACTATATTAAGAAGACAGGTAAATGAGACTGTCTGATGCAGGGGTTGTCAACTGGGGGTACACTATGCCTGGGAGTACTTTGAAAGTTCCCACAGGTATGCCGGGGCAGGTGGGAGTGCACCACTGCTTCACAGGAACCACTGCTTCACAGGAACAGGGCTGGGGCAGGGCGAGCGCAGCAGTGTCCTTCTTCACCCCCCATCCTCTGCTCACTGTCCAGCTGCTCACCACCCCCCCACCTGCCATCCAGCCAAAGATACCCACTCCAGGGGTACACTTATTAAAAATGGGGCTGCTGGGGGTATGCTTAGTAAAAAACGTTGAAAACTCCTGGTCTAATGTGTATTAATTACAGAAGTAATTGGATAATAGATAATGGATAAATATCTGAAGTAGTCTGGAAATATCAAAATCAATCTTTTTTTGTGAATTTTCTAATTTCTTTAAGTTTCATTTAACATGAAAACAGCAACACAAGAGGAGCTTTATAAAATTGTAGCCTTTAGATCACACAGTATGAGTGCATCTACACATTGTCATATGGTGAAGTTGCTACAGCATCGTGCTTTAGTATTTCCTTTTGTAAGTACTAAAGCATGGAGTGGGACAGGTGGTTACTGTGCTATATGTGTGGCGCATGGTTAAATTTCACCACTACATTGCCATAATGGCACACTATACCAGTTCCATGGGGAACACATCACTATGGTGATGTAGCTGGCAATCATGTGTAGACACACATCATGCTGTCTGGCAACATAGTATCTTTATATGTCACTTTACATGTCTTGCATATTGGTAGAATATAACACTGAGTGATATGCAGCATTAGTGTGTAACTATTAGTTTTAGATTTCCATTATAGACATACTGGGGAAGATCATTGGGCAAAGCCAACTGGCATGAGTTATGCTAATATACACCAGCTGAGGATTTGGCCCATTCCTGCTAAGCCTAATAATTTCTGGATTATTGTTGGCACAGGCCAACCTTTAGCATTTCCAAGGATTAGGCCCTCAAAAAGCAGAAGGCCTGCAGTAAATTATTCTAATCAGGAGTTTGTGAAGTAGGCTTGCTTTGAAGGAATGAGCATAAAGAATAGAATGAGAGAACGTTCACTGCATGGCAATTTGAAATGTGTAAAGGATTCTTGTGTTTGTACTTACTAGTAGCACAAAACTACTATAGCTAGATAAGAACACAACAGGGAAGATTTTGGGTAGATTTTGCTCCTCCTTTGCAATTGAAACAATCCCCTGAACATTGTTGGAGCTTATCATTCTTCAAATCGCAAGCCTTAACAGGTTTTTGAAGGGCCAAACTAGTTTGCCATCTTGTGATGATTTAAAATTGGCTCAGGCAAGTTCACTAGGGAGTAAGAAGTCTAAAAATCATGTGAGGTGCTGTGGGCCTCTGAAGATCCTTGCAATAGTTTCAAAAAGCTGGGGTGGGTAGATGCCCACCTAAGCATCCTAAGCATCACTTGGGCCGCTTTGCTCCTGTGGATCCCAAGAGATCCACAAGAGGAAGTACCCAATCATCTCTGTCAAGGACCTTGTTCTTTCCATTCTAGCAGACTACCTGAGATGTACAGGAGCAGATCTTTAAGAGGTGTGAAAAATGTGTGCATACATGTTTGCATAGACAAGAGTATCAGGAAGGGATGTTATTCTTCCTTATTGGCCCTAGGTACTCTGCAGGAAACTTAGCAAGGAACATTTCTCTTGTACTACTTCTTTTCACTCCTGACACTGAATCTGAAGCTACTAAGGACACCAGATTAATTTAACAGCTCCCTATGACCCATGCCAACATTGCTATTTAAAATACTAACTTTGAAAATAAGAGTGTAATGACCACATTTTTATATTTGTGCACAAGATCTCAACTAGAGGAGCTCAATGAACCATAATTTATCTCTTTTCTTTTTTGTTGGTGGGTTACGCAGGTTTGCTACAAAGTAGCAGGAAAAAACCCCAGCAATATTTATATACTTACACATACACAACATTGTGTGCATCTGTTATAATAAATTATTTCAAACTGATCTCAAATTTGGCAGAAAAAAATTGCCCTTATCATAGAGATAACCTACCTATACTGAAGCCAAAATTCCTTGACCTACAGATTTAAAGGAGGCATAACCGGTTTTACAGTGAGCAGCTTAACTATGGAAAAATTCTGCAACTTGAAAGTATGTGGCACCAAAGGTGTGTGTCACACTTTACAAGCTCATAATAAGGGTCCAAACCCAACATGTTGGAGTGAAGATGTTACAAACAGACACGTTTGTAGAATGCTTGGAAGTTCACAGTAAATAAATAGAGTATAGAGCTTGTGGTGGAGCTGTTCTTGACAGTGTATGAGAGAGAGAAAACCTGTTTGCTTGATTTATTGTCACTTTAGTAAAGTTTGTAGATTTCCTTTTATTTATTATACAGAAAAGAAGTGTATTACAAAAGATTGGAGCTGCCAGGCCATGTAAGAGAGATAAGTGTATAAGGAGGTATTCGAATGAAGAGAGCATGATTGCATAATCAAAAAAGTCTATTCATGAATAAGGTGGCTGCAGTAGAGGAATATGCAAGGTAAAGACCGTGAAAAGACAAAGGAGGGAGTGTTGGATATGAAGTTTGATTGGAACAGAGTGCTCGGTGAGTTAATATATATACATATATATAGCCTGAGAGAGAGGCAGGAACTGAGTTGCGCTGAAAAATTATTCTATACAACCATCTATCAAATATGAGAAAAAAACATACATTCATAAATAGCATGCATACAGAGAAGATAGAAAGCCAGAAGCAAAAAAAAAAAAAAAAGGAGCCTTCAAGTGACTGCCAAGCCGAGAAAGGCATTGCCCAGCAAACCCTGCATAAGCGGTTACACCAGAGCTGCAGCAGACATTGCTAGTAACCACAAAGTTTGTCTCCTAGTCTGTCATGCAACCTTTTCCAACAAAAATGCCATACACTGTAGCCAGTTAAGGCAGAAAGCTGAAAGAAATGCTCACGGGTGTAATTTTGTTTAGAAACATCATGAAAAGGGGTTTTCACTTAAAACCATTTTTGAAACCACTTTAGAAAGAAGCCATGAATGTATTATGACTCATGTCTATATCTTCTGGATTCATTTGCTTTAATACACAGCTACTTGAGACTATTAAATTCCTTAATTTTTTTTCTGTTCTCAGACATCAGTAGCTTGAGAACCTTACCTCTGTTTAGTTCAGTTTGGCATATTCTATTAAATTAGAACAAATTACATATTTTCAACTAGCAAATGCTTTTATACTGGCAGTGGGTGTTATATACTTTGCACTTTTACACATACAATCCAAATGAAGTCCACTGACTTCATTGGCTTATATCCATTAAAGGATGGGTATAGTGAGGTATATCATTAAATAGTGTGGAACATAGGCAATGCATAGAAGGGGTATGGAGGGGCACATGCCCCCCCACCCTTGACAGAGCTGTCTCCACCACTGACGCTGCTGGCAGCATCAGTGGGTGCTTGATGTGCCCCCCCTGCAGTGGCATACTGACGTGGGGGTGGAGGGTTGGTTCCCCAGTGGCACTTCCAGGTTCAGCAAGATCGGCCACTGGGCCTCCCCTCCAGTCAGTGATCAGCTGCCGGGAGACTCCCCTGCCTCTGCTCAGTTATCAGGTACTCTCCCAGATTCAGGAGGCACTAGCCCATGATGTGGGAAATATTACACAGTGATTTAATGGGAAGGCTGAAAACAGGAATTAGCAGCCCTAGCTCCCAGACACATGATCCAATACTCCTACTCATGCTGTATGTTCACTGTATTTTTTAAAGTAATTTAAGAGAAATAGTAAAGTAGTTGCTACTGTTATACAGTGCAGCTAATTATGGATGTATTGAGTGAAGTGAGATGAAGAAAGCAAGCAGAGAACAAGAGAAAAAATATCTAAATTTAATTTGATTTATTTTATATATTCCAGATTCAGAACAATCTGTGGCCAGGAAATGCAGCTAGCGGTTCTGTGGTTACTTCCTGTATGTTACCACGTGACACTTCCTCCTGCATGACACCTTATTCTCATTCGCCCCGGACAGATTCTGGTTACACAAGCTTTTCAAACCACCAAAATCAATTCAGCCATGTACCCCTGAACAATTTTTTCACTGACTCATTACTTTCTGGGGCTACCAACGGACATGCATTTGAAACCAAGCCAGAATTTGAAAGGCGGTCCTCCAGTATTGCAGTTCTACGAATGAAGGCAAAAGAGCACGCTGCCAATATTTCCTGGGCTATGTAATATAATAATACCCCCTTTTTATAAATAACAAACCAAAAACATTCTTATTTTGCATATTTAAAGGACACAACAATAAGCTGCTGTATGTGGAATGCTAGTGGTCAGGATATATGTGAAACCTGCTTAAACAAGTACAGTATCCTATTTAACAATAAAACTTAAGAACAAACCTGGATAGATACCATGCAAAAATGTCAACAAGATCTGTTTTGTTGTATTTTGTTTTTATATCCAAACATATTTTGTTGTACCAGTTGATGAAATATGACTATAAAGCTGCAAAAAAAGAATAAACTTATTAAGCAAATACATCCGCTATATTTGGTTTATGTCAGTGCTACATATAGAATGACTTCCTTCTAAATGAATATCTGATAAAGGAGGAAGTCTGTAGAGGAAAATGCATTTGATTATGAGGCTCTGAGGTAAATCTTTAACGGTGTTGTGTGGGAAGTTGAATATATGACTCTCCTTGGAAGTTGCAGACCTGACTCCCTGAGCACTATGCATTTGGGCTGTGCAGAGTTTCAGGTGCTGATTCGATTTGGAGGAGATTCGGCTTTTGGCGGCTGAATCTCTGAATCCAAATCGAATCGGGGAGCAATTAAAAGGTCTGAATCAATTTGAAGCTCTCCGAATTGATTCGGAAAAGATTTGGAGAGCTTCAGTGATTCAGGCAGTCTCCGCCCACTGGACCTGGATGGACTCCATGCTGGTAAGTAGGGGGCAGGGGATATTTTTTTTCCACAAATATCATTTAGTGAGAGCGAGGCCAACAGTTTGGGTAGAGTTTTCAGTGGAGGAGGATTGTATAAAGTTATCTAAAAAAACATAAAATATGTAGGGTTGCAACAGGGCAACCTGATGCTTGAGTGATACAAGAAGAGAATGGAAAAATACTGAGATTCCCCACCTGAATCCAAAGTAAGGAAAAAAAGTCTTTCCAATTCTGTTTCTGTTTTATAATTAGCCTTTGCAGGTATCTTTGAGGTGAGAATATTTTTTTATTTTATTACAGGTTTGCTGAACTTCTGCATATTGAGGCATTTTCTTTTTGTTCTTTTTTTTTGCTCCCGCTGATGTCCGTAGCAACAGCCCGTTGACTTCAGCGGCAGCAGGATTGGGCCCGCTGCTCCCAACATATCGCAGAGGAATTAGAATGTCAGCAGACTTTCTGACATTGCTGGTGGAAAAAAAATAGAGGGGAAGAAAAATACTTTACATCTGGAGAATTGCTATCTGCTTTGATTTACTTCTCCTCCCTTTCCCCTGTCACATTCCAAGCTCCTTCAGATGAGTGAAATGTCAGCCTCCTTGAAAGCAACAGTCAGTCTCTCAAGTTCATAAAGGCAAAGTAAATTAATTGAAATAAAGAGCTTGCAGGCTGTGATTAGAACAGGATACAGCTTTCTGTGTTCCCCCTGTTCCTTGCTCTTCAGTACTTAGACGCACTCTTCATTGCAGTAAAACTGAACTTAAAATATGAACAAAACAAAACTAGAAGGACCCAGGGACATTTTTTGGACAGAATGGCAAAACTCCTCAGGATATACACTGGAGAAAGATCTGCCCAGGAATCTTTACATGCAGCTAAAGAAAAAATGCTCACTTTGAAAACTTTTGTGTTAACTAGAAATAAGATTTTTTATAGCAATTTTTAAAATCAGGTAATTGAAAGGAAAGTTGCTACATTGGCCTCTTGTGAAAAACTTGATCATTTAAGCATTTATATATATTTACTTGTGATTTTCTAATTGTACTCCCCTTCTAAAATGAACTTCTTCAACTTTTTAGCCTTGGGAATTGGGGAAAAGGTTTCAGGCTCACATTTAGCAGCTTTTTTAATGATCTGTTTTGACAACAGTAAAATGTGCCTTATGATTTAGAGTAGAATGATTTGTTTTTAACACGTGTAAAGATAAAAGGTTGATACAGATACTTGTGCCACATGAGAAAGGACAAACCTGATGAAAATACAGGCATTCTTAACAGGACAAACTGTTTCCAATTCTAAAATGTGTTTTTCATTTTTTTTGGAGTTTTCACATCGTAATTTTTTAAGGTGTAGTATTTGGGATATGCCAAATCAATTTCTAGTTATTTTTTTTATTAGAGCATCATTAGTGTTAAGGCACCAAAAGCTTAATTGGCAAACTTTGGGCATTTTTATCATTACTTCTCCTTCAGGTTACCTGTATATTGTAATACCAGAAATTTCAATTATTGTGTCAGGAAATTTTGCTTTAAAGTTCACTTTTACAAGGCATTTCAGGTCAAGATTAGAGTTGAACAATTCCCAGATATGTATTGCAGTGCCAGAATGTTTGCAGGAAGTAAACCATCATGTTCAAAACATTAGACCATTTCTAGATGTTTGAAACCTAACATGAAGCAGAGAAGGTTGGGGGGGAAGTCATTTTCCTGCTGATTTTAATTAAGTGGAAGGGATATATTCAAATGAAACTTTTCCTGCCTATTTTTAGGAATGGGAATTATTTGTTCCACATTGCAAGCATAGCCTGTTACATTAAACAAACAGGTATTCAAGATCTCATTAAAACTGAGGTGTGATAAGTTGCAGACCCTGTGTTAAACATGTCATGCTCTTGCATCAGTCTGGTCTCTAGGAATGAATGATAGCCTCTATGCTGTGGCATTTCATGTTGTTCATAGAAAAACATCATGTTAGAGACCTACTAGTGCAACGAGGTCAGATTCTGCCAGTTTTTTTGGAGTAGTACCTTGTTCTACAAATAGTCCTATTGATTTTAATGGGACTGCTCACAGAAGAACAAATTGTGACCTATAACTGGGAAAGTTCTGTGACCTGACCAGTGGTGGATCAGCCCCTTCCTAAAGTGGCCACTGGGGCTGGTGCACCAGTCATACCCTTACTTAGTTACATTACCGTCACTTGCTACTCACATGAGCACTTCCAGTGAATGCAATGGGACAATTCATGTAAATAGCTGCTTGCCACCAGTATGAGTAAGCAATTCATAATCAGGCTCAGATTGAGGTACTAGTTAGTGGGAGCATCTACACATGCTATTAATGCTCCTGAATAAACTCTGGTGCAGTTCATGCTGGAGTTTATTGCTTCCTGGCACAAACTTTACACATATGCTGAGGACTGTAGCACATTGAGCTGGAGTGGCACAGCCCTGGCTGGCAGGGGTCTCAGGGGGTCAGGTTGCCAGCCCAGAGCTTCTCTGCCCTAGCTCAATGTGCTATGGAGGGGCTGGCTGGGGTATGAGGCTGCTACACAGTGGGGCTAGTCGGCAGGCAGCCTCTACACTGTATCACTCTCATGCCCCAGCAAGCCCCAGGTACCATCTCTGAGTATGTTGTGCAGCTCCAAATAACTCCATTGTAGGGTAATACTTGTGTTGGACAGTAGTACTTTACAGTGGAGTTAATTAGTTTATTGCAGCCTAATAGCACTGCATGTGTAAACAGTGATGCTTTGCTGAGGAGCTAACTAGTCAACTCCGCGTTAAAGTGCAAATGTAGATTCCCCCAGCTTTGGCAAGGGTGGCATAATCTGGCCTACGCTGACCAAGACCCACATTCTGCTACTTTAAACACAAGAAGAGGACCTTTGTGCCACAAACAGTGCCACTGAAGTCAATGGGACTATTTGTAAGGTGCTGAGCCTTTTGGATAGGACAGGATATAAATAAATAAATGAGAATGGTAGGAAAGAAATGTTTATACATATGCCAATACTTTAAATTTTCTACCCAGGGTGAGTTGGTTTATCAAATTCTCTTCCTAAGACATTTTTCTTTTCTAGAAGGTATTGTTAGCTTGTACAAACAACTAGAACTCTTGCCTCCAAAATGATACCTTTTATTAGACCAACTGGAAAATGGCAAGCTTTCAGGATCCAAGTCCCTTCGTGGGGCTCTAGGAAAAGTCTAGATAGTACACGACGGTAAAAAGTCCCAATAGGTAGGAAATAAACGCCATTTTTGCACAGAGGGAGCTGAAGATGGAAAGCTGTCTCCCTCTGGGTCCATGAGAGTGTCTTTGTGAGCAGGGCTGAGTAGCTCTTTGATGTATTGATGAGGTAGAATTCCTTCCCTGGTGGTGTCAGATGGCAGACACCATCACAAGCTTTGTTAGCTTGTGATATTAATGTTAATATTTTAACTACTTTTTCCTTTCTGTAAATAAAATAATTCTGTCCATTTCATGATTTCTTACCACAATCAACTGATCTTTAAGTTTCCTCTTCAACACACTTGCCTGCACAGCTGCTGTGAAGATTATACTAAAAACAAAGGGAGGTGATTTACATGCCCTTTCTCCCAAGTACTTTACTAATGTTTGAACTACGTGACCATCATGCAATGATGAGATGTGAATTTATAGAAGTCTTGAGCTAAGAGTCCACTATCTTGTAAACAAAAAAAATGAAATATTGCTGTAATTCTTGTTTGAATTATTTGCAAGGATGTTCTAGTGGGATGTTTTCCTAAAACTGATTGATCAATCATACTTAAACTTTTAAACTTACTTTCTAAATAAAACTTTTGAATGCACATAAAGCAGCTATGAAAATAAAACTTTGTCTTCAAGATTTGTCTAGGCTTGTATGACCACTACACTTAATTTTCATTACAACACTGTGGACGACACTGCACTGGTTAGCTGAAAATCAGTATAATTACCACTAGAGCTTGTCAAAAATTTTTGACTGAAGTTTGCTACTGGAAAATACAACTTCATCACTTTAAACATTTCACAGGAAATGTTTCAAGTTCATCAATATTTTTGATGAACGAAAGTTGACTGAATCTTCTTTCTCATTATATTATTATAATGTCAAAACATTTCATTTGGAAAATGCTAAAACATTTAAATTTGATAAGATAAAAGACTTTTCTCTTTTTTTAACTCTAAGTCTCTTAATTAGATTTTGACTTTTATATTAAAACAGACTTTTTTATAGCCAGTATTAGGTTATAGGTTTAACATTTCATACTAAGACACTTTGATGTTACTAATGGAACTGATTTAATATTCTGAATCAAAATATCACAATCGATACAGAAATATTGATCTTTTGTTCCAATTCAAAACTAAACCAGATTGAAAAAGTTGGAATTTCCCATAATATGCAATCTGTTTACTGGCCAGCTCTCCTCTCTCCCCCTCCCTTTCACAGACTTTCTTTCTTTATTCTGTCAATGACAAGTTTCTGACTTTACCCCAGCCACTGAGGCCTCCATTCTCCCACATGCTTAGTGAATGAACTGTTCATCCTGCCCCCAAATACATACATGCATGTTAGCTTTCACTTGCCTCAGTTTCCTTCATCACTCTCTCAATATCAATCAGTTACTCATGGCTCATCTTTCCAGACCCAATTTCTGATCAAGTGGAAGAGAGTTGAGGGGACTTCTGACCTCTGAGTCAAGTGGAAAAGGCGGCTGGGAATAGAATATAAAAGACCATAATCCCTTTGGCTTGTCTTTTGGCAGTTGGGTATTGAGATATTATGGATTACCTGTATTTCAGTTTTAGCAGCTGATTTAATGGTATGCTCTGTTTGCTTTACATCAGTGCCGCCTAGTTCAAAGCAGTGAAAGCATAAGTCTAGTTAACTTAGGTTTACCACTGCTTTGCAGTGTCAGTGCAACATGGAACTGTTGTGGAGTACTGGTAAATTTGGGCCGTGGGCAAGTGTTGCCACCTTAGTCGGGGGGGGCACATGCCCTCCCAGTGACCAGTCAGCAACTGGGAGGGGGTGCCTCTATGGCCAATCTCACCGACCAGCACTCACAGAGGTAGCCATGGCACTCCAAGAAGCGGCTGTGGCATTTTACCCCCTGTGGCGCTCCCACTCCCCAGCCAGCACTTGCAGGAGGGGCACTGGTGCTCCGGCCTGTCCCCCCTGCCCATTGCCTAAGCAGAGAGCGCAGTCTGTCAGGGGGTGCACCAGCGCTCTCAGGGGGTACATGTGCACCCCAGTGCACCCCATATGTGTCGCCACTGATTTGGACCTTGATTATCATTTGAAATATTGGCCGTGTAGGAAACCTTCCCAAGTAAACATCAAAAATACGGAATTTATAGAATGAAACCGTGGACATTAAAAATGAAATACTTTGACATTCCATTTGTGAAAACCTTAAGACATGCTGGGAAATAGCAAGATGTGTAGTGGTTGAGAGAGGGGTGTATACTGAATATGAAGAGGTAATAATTAGGGAAAGTAATGGTTGTGTGCTTAGTCATCAGGGTAAGGGAAACAAATATATCAAGAATGTAGAGGCTACAAGACATACCCATGGTGTGTGTTTGTGTGAGCCTGCTCACTTGCACACATTAAAATTATGAGACTTATTTGCAGGTGGGTTGCATGTTCTAGAATGGGAAGATTATTACCTCTGTGATGAGGCCTCCATAGCATGGAAAGGGTTTTCATGGCATTGTTCTTTTCACTATGCACTGTAGTGCACTGTCTGGGTGGATAAGGCAGGAGCTGAGGGGGAACCATTAAAGTACAGAAAAATCTTTGCTTATGGCCTGGTCTCCTCCCAGCACCTCCACTACCTGCTGCACCTCAAACCCAACCCTATACCTTTCTGCAGTCAGCTTTTCACAGTCCTTCTACTTGCAATCCCATGTACATTCCTGCTTTCCACTCATCCCCAATTTTTTCCTTAACTGCTGCCCACTTGCTCTCCATACCAATTTCCCTCTGAAAGCAGCACAGTGGGAAACCATAGTGATGGGTAGAGTTATCACAGGAAGAAAAAATGGGGCTGAGTAATGATATAAGGGTTCAAAAGAGAAAATAGGCACATGCATGAGTCTGAAGAGAAAAAGGGCTGTGAGAGAGGAATGGGGTCCATGTTAAGAAGATTATGCTCTATTGAGGGCAAACCAATGAGATGGAAGCTGAGTTCGAGTGACTTTGCACTTTAAGAATTTTCTCTGCATTCCTGTCTCAGGTCCTCCAACAGTGTGGCCAGAGCTATAGTCAGGCATTGTGGTGCCCGGTGCAGGTCATGTGAAGAACATGCCCCTCACCCATGTGCTACTATGTAACAAAATTTTTTATGTATCTATTATGCTCAAACACCTTCTAGTTTTAAATAATTAGCAAAGCATGGAAAAACATTTGCATATTCATTTGCTTCTATCAAGGCTGCTTGGATACCATTGTATTTGCATTACATATTTGCACCATTGCCATATGCCTGCTCTTTATAATTACTAGGGGTGTGAGAAGCAGGCCTTATTCGATTCTGATTTGGATTTGGCCCATATCAGGGACAGTGATTTGATTAATTGATTCAGATCACTGTCCCCAATTTGATTCAGCTGAATCTGTGTCTGAAGATCCCATCCTGATTCAGAGACTCAGCGATTCAGACGTAGTCACAGCTTTAAAAGTGCTTTCTACATATCTTAAGGTACCAGGTGCAGCTCATGATCACTGCGATGCTGGGGTGGATGGAGCATCCCACAGGAGTGCGGGGAGCCCCTCACATGCTTGGCAGTGAACCTGGAGGTGGACCAGAGGTACTTCCAGTCCACTTTCAGGTGTGCCAGGGAGCATGCTGCCCTCCCCCCCCCATACCTCCCCAGCTTGGTGATTGGCCACATGGAGACCCCGGGTGCCCACCCCATACTCAGGAAGCACCAGTCGTTGAGCCGGGGAGGTATGGGGGGGCCCCCCAGCATGCTCCCTGGTGGACCTGGAAATGGACCGGAAATGCTTCTGGTCCACTTCCAGGTCTGCTGTCAAGCGCACTGGGGAGCCCCCCGCACTCCTGTGGGATGCTTCATGTGCCCCAGCATTGCAGCATTCACAAGCCACCTGCTACCTAGAGGTACGCAGAAAAAACATTTAAAGCTGTGACTATGTCCAAATCTCCAAATGTTCCCAAATCTCTCCAAATTGATTCGGAGGGTTCTGATTTGATTTGGAGAGGTTAATGGGTCCTCTGATTTGATTTAGATTTGGAGATTCAGCCACTGAATTGGGCTGAATTTCCACCGAATCGAATCAGGGACCAAAGCTTTGCACAGCCCTAACGTATGTGTTTCTAGTTGATTTAAAAGTTCTATGGCCAGTCCTTTTCCAGATTTTCCTTTGTATCAATAAAACTTTCCTTTTGTTTCTGTCAATTTTTCCTTATCTCAGAATTGCAGGAATTTACTTTCTGTGGGAGAAATCTGGGGTATAAATTAAAATGATGGATAAATATTTAGAATTTTTAATGTTAGTAATTATTTTCAACCTGTCATAACCCATTTGCTGAATGACCTCATTTTGTATAGTAGATGAAAAGGGACATCCTAACTGCTTTTTACTTGGGTACTTGATCCACAAAAGTTGGATTATAATAGTTTACCAGTTCCGAAGCATTTAGGAACACACTGCTGTAGGATTCCCCTACGTTGTTCATAGACCCTCTTAAGGCCAAGGGCCTTTTTAACCATATCCACAACCTCCTTTAGAACGTCTCTATGGTTTTGATTTTCTGTCAGGATTAGTCTGTGAATCATAATCTATCATGTTGCCACATATCCATAGTTCCAAAAACCTTTTGGCCTGTCGTGCTTTTTCTGAGTTCTTTGCTACAAAAGAAGAGCTTTATTACTTTTCCTTCATCAAAAAATCCATAGTCAAAACACTGAGAACTGGCATTTACTAAGAGGTGCCTTGAGTCTAAAGAAGCTAAGAACTACTGAATTTTTATTGGCTAAAAAAGACACCTTTATGATTAAAAAATTATTGGGTGCCTCATGCTCTCAGTGGGGCTGAGGGTCTCCAGGCCCCTCTACCTCAGCCTGAAACATGACCTGGGGCACTTGCACTCACCTCCAGCTACCCATAGGAGGCTCAAGCCCTCAGAGATGTTCTGGGCACATGAGCTTTTCCCTCCCCCCTGGCTGGGCCAGATACAGCCTGTTCCCTGTCTCCATCCCCATCCCTTTGCAGATGACTCAGGACTTTTCTGTCCATGCACAGGATATGCCTGTCCCCACAGTATGTGTCACAGGGTCCTGTGAATGGAGCATGTGCAGGTTGCTACAGTGGAGCCAGTTGTTCCATTGATGTCACCCCCACTGCCCTCATAGTGATGCTAGACTGGGAGCAGCCACCATTACCACTTCTGGTGCTTTGATTTGTTGCTCCGTGTTCGGGCACGGGGTGAAGATGAACCAATGGCACTGTCTTTACTTTGGCACTGAGTGTGGCTTCATGGCAACTTTTCAAGCACTGTTGCTTAACCTTGCATGTGCTCTGAGAACTTAAAAAACTCACTGGGACCTAGACCAAATAATCTCCCAAACTCTTGAAACCTATCTGCTCTCCCTCATCATGCTGGTTTATTAGAATCAATAAAACAGGAGCATGCAAACTGGCTGCGGGAAAAGGAGATTGATATCTCTGATGTTCCAATGACCTCATTCAAGAGTAACTTGAGTAGTGATTTTGGCCCTATTTATAATTAAAGTGTAAGAATTAGTTAAAATATTTCATTTGCCTTCAATCCAAGTTTTTTAATGGATATGCATGAGATTTCAATGAGTTTTAAAATGTGAATTATATTTGTTAATCCATTATTAAAATTACTTGAAACTAAACAGGCCTGTCACTAATTATCATTATATTTCTTAAAGAACCCATTTTAAACCAGTTGGCAAACTAATGTATTGGTTACTTCTTGAGAAAATTAAGTGAGTACTTGAAGAAAAACTTCACTAGATGTTTCTAATATTTCTTCTCATTAGAAACAACAGAGGCTGAATCACTTCTCTAATTGAAAAAAAATTAACGTTTGTGGACTCCTGATGGGTACCTGCGTAATAATTTCAAGTATTAAACAGCCAACTGAGTTAATTCATGGAAAGTCTTGACCATTCACCAACAGTCAATGGCACTTATTACATGAAAAAGCATTGCTTGCAGGAGTAAGGACTATAGGTTCAGGAACCAACCAAATCCTTTCTCTGGGGACTCAGTTGTAAAATGTAACTGTACAGCTCATGGGATGCACTATTGAAAAATGCTTTCTGACATTTCAGCTTCTATGTTAACACACAAATGTTAGGATAGAAGACACTGTAAAGCAATCAACTTCGCAGGAAAGACTGCCTTTGTCTGCTTTGGGGTTTGGTTCATGGTCACATACACACTTGCAGTCTCCTCCCATTGAACACAGAATGGGGGAGCTTAAGGTAGACATGTTAGTGTCCACCATATACCTTATAATCCTTTGTGAGTGGGCACTGTCTTCCAAGTGATAGTGAACACCTTTCAGTATCCTATTACTTTCTGCATCATACTGAGATTATTTGTATTACTAAAATAGGCATCATTCTAATTGCCTTTCTAATTGCAATGGGAATACTTCCACACATTTAGCAAATATTATTTGGCCTCATGTCATCATGCAAATGACCTCCCCCCTTGTAATTATACTTGGCTCAACAGTTAGAATCCAGTCATTTCAAAAGGTTCAAATTTCATCATAAAAATTATCAACGCTCATGCTTGGCAAAATAAGTGGATTGTTTAGTCAGATCAAAGTCAGAAAACTAATTATTAACAGAGTATGGACAAGATAATAAACATTTCTCTGAATTTTTTCTTCACTTTCTCATAAAAGGGTTCACAATTTTGTCATATAACAATGAAAATGGAAAATGGCAGAGTTGTTCAACTCTGAAGACTGCAATACTAAGCATGTATGTTGTACTTTTCCCTTTTCAAAGCACCGTATGATGTTAATAGAATAACATGGCTGCCAAATAGTACTCAGAAAAGATTTTTTTCATTTTCACAACTGTTTTCATGATATATCTAAATACATATTTACACATGGAAAAATATGTCAGTTGTCACTCAAGTGTATACAACAAAAATGATTTAGGGCATTCTTTAGAAAGATGCTGAAATCCTAGGTCTGAGATAAAAAGTATTGTAGTACTGTTTAGTAAACACTAATACCAACACTATTTGTAGTGACAAAAGGAAAAATACATTCATTGGCCTGGGACTTACTGAATATTTAGAGCCAGAAAACAATACTGTATTGGCAAGGGGGTGAGAAAATTTCCTTGACTCCCCCCCATAATAAAATCCTGTTCAAGATCAAAACCTGTTCTTAATTATAGAGAATTGCATGAGTGAATTGCCTTGGTACCAGGATCTGGTCCCTAATAAATAAAAATATATATTTATTAATGCTACCTCAGACTGCTTTGAATCAATGTTATCCTGTCCATATGACAGGATTATTGTTCAATGGTCCATTTTATTATTTAAAAACACCTTGTTTTATTAATCTTCTAATAGCTTGCAGTAGTTTCCATAGTTGCTTTGACTTGGTATTTTTGTAAGATGAGGAGGAATGGCTGAAAAATGTTTTTTCCTTAAGGAGAGCCCATTCTAGGAATGAAGCTCAGTTTTAGTCTGAAAACAATTCCGTACATACACTAAATCTCTAAACCTGAGGCAGAACATTAACCCTTATATAAAATAATTGGCCTAATTCTCCTCTGGAATTTAGGCAAATAATGTAACTGAGATAAACAGAGAGTCACTTATATGTCCACATTTATCTACACTTCCTATTTATACTGCTAAATGCTTAAAACAACACTGGCTCATAAATTTGCTTTTTCTTTCTCGTTCTCTTGGCAGTGTTTCCTACATGCTGCACTTTTAAAGAGTGCAGTTTGGTCTCCTCTCAAATAAATAAGAGCAGTGGAAGGAAAAAACTGCAGCTACAAAGTAGTTCTAACCCATTAAATGCAGATGGCCCACAGGGGGTTTAATCATAAGAGGGAGAACACACATCATGCTGAAATATAGAGCTGTTTTCTATCACTTGTTACCATTTGAATGTCTGTCCCAGGAAAGTGAATTCAATATATCTTACTGGCCATCAGTTGCCCTCTGAATACTCCTTCTTTCTCTGATGTAGCTAGATTTCCCTTTAGAACATACAGAGATGAATGAGCTCTTACCACACGTAGAAGTGAAAGAAAACATTTCTTTCTGCACCAGAACAGATGAGATTCATCATTAAGAGAATGGATTTGACCTTGTCAAGTGGACCAAAGCAATTTATAAACAAACTCCTACAGGGGAGGCTACTTTTACACAAGTACTGTATTAGCAATGCTTTAGCTATGTCCACTGCTACCTTACAATAATTTCACAAAGTGAACTACCTGAAATATATGTGCTGAGAGATATCACAGATGTACCTACAACCACTGGGGTTACCCAGCTCCCTAGAGTCTGAGGAAACATATTTCTATTCATCCTACTATCTCTTTCTTCCCCTGAAAGTTCAGATTAATTGTTTGTTATTTAACTCAAAACTCCACTTGATGCTTAGCATATGTAATCAAGGAACAACATTGAACATTAATTATTTAATTATTGTTTGCAATTGTTTCTACAAAGGACATACTGTTTGAGAAGAAAACCTCAGATGGAAAACATAATAGATCATTGATGGAATAATGAAAGCAAATCAGGGTATCTTTTTTTTTTGGTTTCCAGTTTTGGAGAAGAGAAGAAAAAACACATACGGAGTCAAAAACTTAATATAAGGCAGTATTAGATCATACCAAATTTCCAGTCTCTACCAACCACTGATTAACATGTATAAATCATGAATTTTAACCTTCATTTTACACACCTTATTTGGGTGAGAGCAACATTTCAGAACATGAAAAATCACATTCATAGATTCACAGATGTAGAGTCGGAAGGGACCTTGTAGATCTTCTAGTCCGACCCCCCACCCTGGGCAGGAGAGAAAACTGGGCTTAAATGACCCCAGCCAGGTAAAGGTCGAGCCTCCATCTCTTCCTCTTCTGGCCAAAATCATATGAGCAGGAGCAAAATTAAGGCAAGTAACATTTTGCAGATAGACCTCCTATGTAAGTATCAGTGGAAGTACCAGCTACTGTGCAGGAAAATAAGGCAGAGGCAAACATCATTGGTGTGTTGCCCCCCGAGCTACAGATTTACCACCAGCTAAGAAAACTAATTCTCCTTCTGTTCCTGTGTCTGATGCAATCTTCTCTACCTTTCTCAATCATGGCAATATGGCCATAGAGTATCATGATTCAGAAAAAGGAAACGGCATGCTAAAATGCTTGGCATGAGCTTCCAATTTTCAATGCCTTACAAGCTTAGTAAGCTCCATCAGGCACTTCTAGTCTCTTAAAAGTTTTAAAGTGTTCATAGGAGCTGTGGACCTCTACCTATGTGCTTGTTATGTGGTTGGTAAAGGCTGTTAACTTTTAACCCAAGAGAAAGGAATAGTATTCTAGCCCTGATTGCATCTTCATAGCTGTTCTACAAAGTTTATAAACAAGAGGACAGTCTCAACTATGTAACTTCCATCACCACCAGATAAGACTATTGACCTGCTGAAGTCAGAATACCACCAAACAGAATTTCCCAAGTCCTCAGAAGACACCATGCTACAAATATTCATAGCTGCTTAGCAGATTTATGTTTCTTTCATCAATGGGTCACATTCTCAAGATCTCCTCATGTTAGAGAAAAGAAAAAGGCCACTTGCCATCTTTTTTATTACTATTATTTATGATTTATACAGCTCCAAATGTGTGCTAAGTGGTTTGCAGGCAGTATGGGTCTCAATGTTAATCTCTTTTTCACTGATTTTACAATGGAGCCCCCCTTACTGGCTCAAGTAAGTTTCAGACAGAAACCCCATAACCTTGACCTGAGGGGCATACAATCAAAATATAAAACATATACAAAGGAAAAGGATATAGAAAAAAGGAAAGGGACTGAGGTTATCATACATTTTCCCTCATATTTTACAAGGACTCATCTCTTTTTGCTCCTCTGAGAGGAAGACTTAAGGTTTTCATGGATTTTTATTATCCTGGGAAGAAAACCTTTTAAAAATGGTGTTGGTATATCATCTAAGTGAAAGAACACCTATCTGTTCTCCGCCTCACCCCTCAATTTTTACACCATGCAGAAATCATCCACAACCAATGGCACATGGCAGAAGATACTTTGACAAGTGTTGAACACCCAACTAGTAAGTACCAAAGGCCTGTTCCAATTCCTGCTGAAATCAAGGGGAGTCTTTCCAAAGCTTCCATTGGTAGCTGGATCAAAACCTCAGTGTTACTGCCATGCTTTTCTATGCAAAAAACAGTCTGGGTGTTTAACTGCTGACTGGTGCATACACTGCTCATCACTGCTTTCCACACCATTGATCATGGAGAAGAAAAGGTGGACAAAGGTACAAGGTGCCATTACTATTCACATCATGTGTCACTATCCTGCCTAGGGCAGACCAGAGGAATGAATTCAATACGTTACAACAGCCCTGGTGTAAAGTAAATCACAGCTTTTCTTTCTCCATCATTTCCTGGCCAAACACATCAGTCCGCTTTAATCTATACAAAATACCACTGATGAATTCATCTCTCTCTTTGGACAGTCTCCATTTGCCCCCATCTCCCCATCTTCATTTTATAATTTGGCAAGATGTGTGTGGAGCCCAATCCAATTCTCTTTTCTTCATTAGCATTTTCAGTAATATCCACTTGCTCAAACGTTTCTTGCACAGCCATCTCTGGGCCTTCTTTCATGCAGCTCCCCAATGAATGGAGGTATTTTCTGAGCCTATCTGCAAAGTCCCTATCCTACCCACATCTATCTCCTTCCTCAAAATAGGTCCTAATGACCTAACTCTGTTACTTTCCTATAACAAGCCTTGTGGTTTTATATATGTTACCTGTTGTCATTCCTATTCTTGCACCTCCGTCTTTAGATTGTGACTCCTCAAAGTGGTTTTAAGTGTCTGTAAAGTGCTTTTTACATAGCAGGCATAACTTCATATAAATAAATAAATTCACAGGGTCATAGGAAAGTAACGTTGGAAGGGACCTCATAAGGTCATCTAGCCCAGCCCCATGCCCAAATCCCAGTCAAGTGGCTGGCCAACCTGCTCTTGAAAACTTCTTGGAGAGTCCACAACTTTACTCGGTATCCTGTTCCAATGTCTGACCACTCTTATAATCAGAAAATACTTCTTAATCTCCAGCTGCAGCTTGAGGCCACTGCTCCTAGCCCTGGCCCCTATGGCCACAGAAAACAGCTTATCTTCATCTGCTCTATGTTTGAAGATGATTAACAAATCCTTTCTCAGTCTTCTCTTCTCTAGACTAAATAACCCTAGTTCTTTCAGCCTTTCTTTATAAGTCTTGCTGTCCAGGCACATTATCATTTTTGTTGCCCTGAACTGGACTTTTTCCAAACTGTCCACATTTTTCTTGATGTGTGGGGCCCAAAGCAGGACACAGTACACCAGGTGAGCCCTCACCAGTGCTGAATAGAGAGGAAGAATAACTTCCTTTGATTTGTGAGTGACATTTCTGTTAATACAACCCAGGATGCTGTTACCTTTTTTTTTCTGTGAGTGCACTGTTGGATCATATTCAGCTTATGATCTGCCATAACCCCTAGGTACTTCTCTGCAGCACTGCAGCCAAGCCAGTCATCCCAGTCTGAGTTTATGCATGTCGTTACTCTATCCCAAGTGCAGGACTTTCCACTTGTCCTTGTTTAATCTCATTTTGTTGGTTGTGGACCATGGCTAATTAACAATTATTTGTATCCTCAGTAATAGCTTGGCCACTTCATAGCTCCCTCCCAATTGTCTCATGCTCAATGCCCAAGTACACAATCCCTTCCCAGCTGGAGATCTTTTGTCTACAAGGAAACATCCTCAGCATTTCATCCATCTCCCAGACAGGAGTCCAGCTCCTTCCCTTCCCACCCACACCTGCATCTTCCTCTCCACTAGGCTAGCATCTTTAGGTACACCTTTATCCATATAGACCTTAATATGCATTTCTATACAGTGGCCAACATCATTTCTACGTAGTTAAATTTTGCATGAAAACATATTCCCATGTGGCTCATGCTGGAGCGCTCAGATTATAGAATGCAACTGGCAGTGAAGCAGCTTTTCCCTCTTGATCTCTGATGCTAATAGTACCCTCTGACCCCCAGTACCCTGCTTCCTCGCCAGTACAGCCTCCATTCAACTATACAGATGATAAGCTCCTCTGATTATGGATGCGGAGGTAGGGAAAAATTAATCAGTTTTGGGACATTGAACGTTTCCATGTAAGTTCTATAAGGCAGAGGAAGGGGCAAGGCATCTTTTCCTTTCATGGCTATTCCTTCTTTAGTTCACTTCTATGAAGACTACACAAAGCATGAAGAAACAGGACTATGGAAGCACTTAATTCCCCTTCAGTGCAGAAGTAAAGTCATCCACATATGGGGAGATCTTCCACATAAAGCCTTCTGAGCATATAACTTGAGAATTCTTCATTGAACATGCCTAGGAGATTAATGAGATGGGAAGAAAATTAATGTAATGTACACTGTCACTGTTGGGGGGAGGGTCTTATTTTTAAATCTATTACCCATATAGAGTGAATGAGTTTTTCATGTGCCTCAAAACAGGACACATTTCCTGTTAGTTATACAATCAGAATATATCATTTTCCCTTTCTGTGTTGTTAACATAGGGCTCCAGGTATCAGGTTTCTCTCGTTCTGCCCTGCAAACATAGCTAAAGCTAAATAACAAGAGTGCCTCCTTCCTTCTCCTCTTCCTACTACCCAGGGTAGAGGCAGATCAGGCCTTTTCAAGTGGGATTAGAAGGTTTAATCTTTTCTATGACTATAGGAAAAGTATCTTATGATTCTGGTCCTGTTCATACTTTGAGTAAATTTAACTTTCTCTGAGGCTGAGGGGTAAAAGGCAGCCTTGAAACTCTTCGCCTTTACCAGTTTTAAATAAATAACAGGAGCTTTCCTTCAGACTGAAAGCATCACTAGTAGAATTCTTTTAGGACTTGATTGAAGCATCAGTGACATTCAAGGGGTATTTGCCAGGGTAAAAAGCACAAATTAGATCCCAGTCCCTGCTCCTATGAATACTTAATATAAACAACGAAACACTCACCTGAGTAAGACAGAATCATCCACCCAGGTCTCCCTTCACCTAGGTGGCTGCCTTAATCTCTAGTAGATTACAAAGACAATTGTTCACTCTTGCTTATTCTCTTTAACTCACTCTCTGGCCTAATAAATATTGAATTATTTCATGCGAAGTGGAACAGCTTCAATAGGAGGAAATTAGGGCATGCTGACCTCCAAATACTGCATATCTTGTTGATTAATGCACTCTTGCATATGTATTCAAAGCAGTTAAAGTAAAGGAAGGAACTGAATCAAGATGAATGCTCCAACCATGGAACTGTTGGGTATTAGCAGTGCATCCCCACACCTCACTCTAACCCCACATTTTAGTTGGAGTGTCACTCGTTAGGCCTTCTCTAAGAATACTGGACATTTCCAATTTTGCAGGTGAGATAGAAGAACACCTAGTTTGTCCTAATCCTAATTGGTTTTAGTCATGAGGTAGAGGTCTGAGCTGCTAATTATTGACAAGACTGAGGTGCCTCTTGGCACACCTAGAAACAGAACTATAGGCACACAAGGAACTTCAGATTTATATGGCAGATGAGTGGGGGGGTTTGAGAATCTAAATTTTAGATTAAATCTAAATTTTGAACTTAAGCAGTTTTGCTTTAATGGACATATACCAAAGTTATTTAGAATTCTTTGACTTTGTGCCCTAATTCTTCCTGCGTTTGTTTCTGTTTAGTGCAGTCTTTCATAACGTTTTGAGATTTGAAAAACAGAAACAACCAAAAAACACTCTATGTTTTCCATATGTACTAGTACTAGGTCCTAGTACTTATTAGCTATATTATAAAACAGTGTTACCATGTATAACAATGTCTAAGCTGAATTTCTATGCTATGGCATAATGTCAAATATTTTAACCAACATAAGATTGTTCATGTTTTATTCTTCTCAATATATTTTATATTGTATAGCAAATAGTTGGGAAAATGTTTTATGAAATATCTACATTGAAATTGTACATTTTTAATATTGATGATTTTTAAAGTAAAATATTACGTATTTTTGCAATCTAAAGCTGTAACTGACAGCCACTAACGTCCCGTTTAGAAAAGTATTCTCCACTTGGGCATTTTGCTTTTCCTTTGAATTCTATTTTGCAACAGAAAAAGAAACCACAAATATAAAAAGAATATAAATAAATGATCAATAGTGTGATATAGGAGCTGTAACTTGTGGGTACTTGCATTTGCTCAAATGCTGTGTTTTGTTAATTTCATTAATGGAGTTGAAGGCTAGAAGATATCACTGTGCTAGCAGGTCTGGCAGGTGAATTAAATGGGGTAGCTGATTTTCTACCCAGGATAGAAGCACTCTGCTTTGATTCCTGCTCCATGGTGCAGCAGCTGTGGTATTTCTATTTAGGCAATTGAAGGCTTGTTGATCTCCACTCCACAGGTGCCAATGACTTGCTCTCTTTTTTAATGATCTCCGTTCCACTGATCAAGCTAACTTCTATTAGAGCAATTAGTTGCTGTCTGCTAGCTGCTCCTGGTCTCTCTCCTCTTATTTTACAACCTGAGCAGGAAAAGGAGGGTGGGTCAACTGAATATTAGACTCTGTCCTGGCTCTATGCAGACGTAACTTTGGAAAAGCCCTTTTTTCCTCCATTCTATCTTTCAGAAACAAGGTGTGAATGACATTTGGGGGTATGTTACATGCAAGCAAATACAGTATTTACATTCAAGAAAAGAACTTCCAGGAGGCTCACCTACACCCCTCCTATCAAATGAGCAGCTTCCCTATGTTCTAACTTGTAGAAAAAAAATAGGTGATGCATAACTGATACTTCATGGTAGTAAGTATGATCAGCAGGGAGTGGTACCCTCCACTGTCCTCTCCACTGTGAATGCTTCTGCTTGCCCAGGGGTTAGAATTGGTCTGTTTATGGTGGGCTGGTACTGCCTGCACTGAGGGACTATATTGCTCCCCTGGCTCATTGTACTGCCACCTGTATTGGAGCCAAGCACAGGGGCTGAGAGAGGAAACAGAATGTATCCCAACATATTTAAAGAAAGAAATGACTGTCATATTTTCAAAATGGTATGTGGTAATTTAGACCTGCAGGACAAACCCCCCAAAAGTCATTGGGAAGAATCATGCTTCTAACTGCCTTGTATGTTCTATGAGTAATGATTATCTCTGTGCAAAGTTAGACCTGTGGCATCCATTAGCTGGACTCTTCTGTAGACTACATTTCAGCAGTGAATAGTACACAAACCTCAGAGAGCAAGTCATCAAGCATGCAGAGAGGATCCTCCCTTTTCCTTCTTTCCACTCCCTCCCCACAGGCAAGGCTTGCAGATGTTTTCCTGTGCTCTTTATTCTTTTTCTTCCTGCTTCTCTCAGTGACCTTTACTCCCAATTGATTCTTTTTTGTCAAAATTTGCATTCTTTTGCATCTTTGATCTTATGATCTGAGTCATATAACAATGAACATGACATTGTTATCATGATTGGATTCACTTTATAAGTCCTAAGCTCTAGTAACCCACAAGAGGAATAAGAGAATGTAGAGAGCAAAAGTCTTTCTCCTTTTGCCTTTTGCTGCTAGATGAGTAGAGGGACTCTCACTTATAAAATCTCCCACATGGCAGTCAAGCTAGTTGTAATAGAAACCAATGAATTAAGGCATATATATGAGTGATCATGTCTTCAGGCACTGGATTTTGTGACATGTCTTTTTCCAGTCGCTGCTTTGGGAACTTACTGGAGAATACACAGGGGAAAGGAGGGATAAGAATTTCAGTGAATGAGCCAGAAATAGGCACAGTTCCCTGTTCTTGGACATTTTACTTGCTTGAGCTAAAATTAAACTTAGGCCATGGATAAGCATTCCTTTCTAGTGGTAAGAATTTCTGTGAAGTTCCTACCTATAGAAAAATAGCCTGAGAAGAGGCACATAAATATGGAATATGCTTCCAAGGGTGGTGCTGTCCCCTTCCTTGGAGGTATTTAAGAGGAGATTGGACAAACACTTGGCTGGGGTCATCTGGCCCCAGCACTTTTTCCTGCCCAGAGCAGGGGGAGGGACTCGATGATCTAATAGGTCCCTTCTGACCCTAAAATCTATGCATCTATGAACAAACGTGTGCCACCTAGCTGGAGAGCTACACAGGCAGGTTCACTTCTGTCCTTAGGTACACAATATCTGTTCTGGTTTATCTATTATTACACATACACACAACGCTGTACTACACTACACTACACTACACTACACGCTTTGGGAATATCATGATTTTTTTTCTTACTTATTACTATAGAAAATTAGGTAGGCAGAAACACAAGTTCTTCCACCACAGTCTTAAAAACTGAAAACTCAACTTTACTGTCTTTACCATTGAGAAAGTCCCTTTTTAAAAAAAACACTGGACTGTCCAGTTTTAGCTGTATGGTGTCGTGGGGGCAGGGTAGAGCTCAGTTGCATACATCATATGTCTGTACATATCGTACATTTGTATAGCTACATATATACAAGGTGCATATTGATAGAAACCCTGGGCCAGGTACTCTACTCCATTAGAACCACATTCTGATACTTTGGTAGTAATAAAGGGCTCATAAAGCCGGTGGATCTCCTTACCACCCTAAACGATATCTCTGAAGCATGGGGTCTCAGATCTACCTTTACTTTCACCCTGTCTCCCTTGCCAAATGGTTGCAAAGCTCACCCAGTGGGCTCCAGAGCAGCGTGAAAGCAGGGGCTGCTTCACAAGCCTGTGCCAATCAGAGGTCAGAGAGCTCATGGCACATGCAAAGCTCCAGCAGGAGCTATGTTGATACACCCATTTGCTCAGAGAACTCACTACACATATGGCATACAGCTAAAGAGGAGGTGGCTGTGTACTCCTCTCTGTTATCCTGTGCTCATGAGGACAGCTTTCTGTCTGGCAATGTTATACTGGGTGTAAGGGGGTGCATATTTACTTATTCCAAAGGAACACAGTTTGAGTAACTATGATATGGCAACAGTAACAAGAAAGGGTATGGATCTAGTAAAGGAGGTAAAAAAGTCAAAGAGAACAAAGAACAAAAAGGACTGGGTTTTTCCACCCTATTCCAAATTATTGTCATTTTATTTTTTTAGGAAAAAATTAAGAATCAAAACCAGAATGGAAGAAAAAAACCCACTGGTAGGCTAGAAACCAAGGTTGCCAGGGGGAGCTGTTCTGGGAATATACGTTTACAAAGTAAGCAGGAAGCAAAAGAAAATCTGGTGAGATGCCTATGGCAAAGATTCATACAGGCTACCTGAAGCCCAACCCCGTTTTTTTTTAAAAACCTTATCCCTACACCTTTAGCTGTTACTAGGAAAGTAACATCCTCAAGTAGCAATACCAAGAAGAGACCTTGTCCTCTAGTGTCCGTATGTCCTTTTTCCTATGTGATTTCACACATGAATTCCATGACATGGAAAATAGCATGATGTTTGTTCCAGATCTGCTGACAGAAAACATTACTGATTTACTGACAATATGAATATAGACCTTTTACTGTCAGTAAATTAACTGAGACCTGGCAACCATGAATAGGCTATAAGCAAGGCTTTTGTTGGAAAACATTTTCCGAAGAGATGTATATTTAAACCGTGAAATGGAACCATTTCCATGCTGTGGAATAACTTGTATTCATTTCTGTCACACTTTAAATGCATTAATTCCTAGAGCAGCTAAGTTTGGATCTAGTTCTGAACTTTACCAAGGTCCAGGAATGTTCAGTTCTGTGGTTTTGGCTTGAACCATTATACAGAATAGGGACTAAAGAGTATTCAGCTCCAGATTTGTATCTAAGTATCACCACAGTGCAAGTATGTTAAGATCTGGAGTTGCCTCCTACTAAATAATGACATTGTCTCTGGAACTTAGGGACTTATATATCTAGATCTACAGTTTGGACATTTGTTCTTCTAAAAACTGAGCTGGAATTCGACTTTCTTGAATATCGCGTTTTAATTTTGAGGATACTTAGTAACTGAAGATGCCACTTAACAGAAACATGTGAACAATGAAGCCCAGGGCCAATGAAATTGAGGGCAAAAGTCTCCAAAACTCTTATCTTGCTTATTCTTATCTCTGTTGTCCTAGTAGGGCTAAATGTTTTCTCCCAGGCCAAATGCAAATAGTATTGCTCATTTTCTCCTCTCCTTAAACCCCGAATCTTCATTTTGATATTACTGACTGCAATTGCATACAACAAAAAAACTCTTTTTTTAACGCAAGTTGAACAGTCCACCGATGTGGCTGTGCTGCACTAAAATCTCTGATGTCATCTAATCTGGAAAGCTAAACAGTCCTGTGCTGGGCAGGGACTTGGATTGAAAACCACCAGGAAATGTCAGCAGCTGAAGATATAAGACATGGAATTGTGGCCAAACACTCGGGCCCAAACCCAAATCATCTCTAGATGGTAAGTAGCATTTTTGCCAGTAGTTTAGACCCGCAAGTGGTATTTTTGTCCACTTATTTGAATGTTAGGTCCTACTCCCACTGGAAAGCAAGGTAACTGTATATGTTGCAAAAGGGAGGCATGCAGGCCCTCTCACCTTTAGCCAAAGAGCCTAGTAGCTAAGGAACATGCTCAGATAGCTGGAAACCCAGCCCTCCCTCTCTCAGAGGGGAACTGGCCCTTTATCTCCTAGTTCTAATGAAGTATCCTAACCATGGGCTGAGTACTGCTGAAAACAGCCTTGAGTTATATTGGTGAAGGTCTGTTGAAGGCTTCAGTGGGCAGGCAGGAAGGAAAGCTGTATGAAATCAGAAGGAGAACAAGCCAAAGAGGGTTCAGTAAGATGGATAAGCTTAGTAAGATGGAGCACACTCTGTAAAGGAGAAAGTTCTGCCCTATTCCCCCCTCCCTGTCTCCAGTGGTGTTTCTCAATTTTACATTTAATAGTCAGCTCAGTCATCAGTATGTTAGCTCCTGCTCCAGTTGGAGGAGCCACCAGAACCCAGGGCAAGGTATAATAGTAAGTGGAGTGCATATGAAATTACAGACCTGCTGTATGTTTCTGCAGTACCTTGGTACTTGTATTTCATTCCTTCATGTATAGCACATAAATATAGACTTCTGATGCTGAGGTTAGTGATTATACTATCAGCAGGATCTTACTTCAGATCTGTCTTCTTTATTGTACTGTTAATAGCAAAAAGCTAATGTTAACTACTAAAATATCATTCATAAGCGTCTGCTTGCTTAGCATATCACTGTCTGTTTACCATTACTTTTGGATTCTTACAATACCAATGCGATCAAAGGCTAGGAAATGACAGGTAGACATGTCAGGGGAGATCTTATCTTTATCTCTGGTGACATACAGACACGGTGAAAAGCAGTGCTAGGCACAGAATGCCACAGGAACTGTGCTGCCAAAGTTGCTTTCTTCACAACTTCTTTGGGCAGGATTATACCCTGTGCTTCTTTCAGCCAAACGTAAGAACCCCATGCTGTGCATAAGGACATATAAGATTAGTTCTCAAGAACTGTCATTTTACATATTCTTTTAGGTTTTTGCTTCTGCTCAGTATAAGGCAAAATCTGACCTAAAGGAAAGCAATTGCAGTAATTCAGGATGGATTTGATGGGCCCAAGGAAAAAGCAGAAATTGCCAGGGTTCTGTAAATGTCGTGCCAGATAACATGAAAATATTCTTAAATTCAGGAAGCTTAATATTACTAAGAGCCTAATGTAGCACATAACTAGAGAGACAGTGCAACATATAATGGAAAAGCAGATTATATGGTACCAGAGACTACTCTATAAATACCAACTAGAAAAGACACATAGGAGCCAAGGGGATGCTCCTGTACCAAAAAAGATACCAGAAATGGAGCATAGTGGCTGGGACAAGTGCCAAGAGCAATCATTTCTACATAGGAGTTTTCAGTTTCAACAACATGTTCAGGCATTGGCATTTCTTCTCCGTTGACATAATCTGAAACAGCAGTAAAGCCATTTCACACATTTTCAGAGCATTTTTTCCATGACATCTCTCATTTCTATTCAAGTCCAAGTTGTTCTCCAGCTTCAGCGCAGCCATTGTTTGGAAGGCAAAAACCTGTGCTGGTATCTTGCTGCATTTTTAATTCTCGTTGTATTTGAGTAGAGCATGATGGATGAGCTGCGTGTAAGAAGTGGCATAAACACCTCTTAAAAAACCACAGCTGCATTTACATCAGAGCCCTAAAAGTCAAATCCAGGGAAAAAATCTCTAAAACCAGAAGAAAGCCTGAAAAATGGAAATGTTTATATTGACAGAGGAAACACTTTATTTTAAGAGCATACAGAATGCTAGTGTAAAACGGAGGTTAACGGAATTCTCTTTTGCACAGTGCATTATTAATAAAACAATATTTGTAACCTGTCAAACAGGCTGCTCAATTTATTGTGATATTATTTCTGTTGTCGAATATATTGTTTACTTGCATCATTTTACCATTCCAAGGTCTCATTTGAGATCAGAACCCTACTGCACCGTGGTACAAACACATAGCAAAGAAAAGTCCTTGCCTTAAAGCTAAAGGTGTAAAGTCAAAGGTGACTGGCATCATAGTGCTAGCAGTGACCAAGATTTGTATTTGAACCAAAGCCCTCTAATGTATTTCAAGTAAAACAAACATGATGCATTTGACTATGTAATACTGATAGGTGTCAACCCTGCAACTATGGCTGTATCAATATGCTGATGCTTATCAATTGCAAGGACACCAGAATTCCTTTGGTTGTTACCAACAGCTCCCAGTTTGACCACCTGAGACACAATTAATGACTTCTGATCCCTCCTGGAAAATGACAGCCATCTCGAGGTAACCTCTTCTGGCTTACGGACAGCACCCCCAACTTCAAATGGCATCTCTTCAGCAGCTTCCTACCTAACTCTTATGTTTACCAAGGTACCAGACCTTGCTCCAAACCTAGATAGCAGGGGTGTGCAAAGCTTTGGTCACTAATTCGATTTGGAGGAAATTTGGCCTGATTTGGAGGCTGAATCACCGAATCTGAATTGAACTGGAAGACAACTCTCCCACCCCGCTTCCAAATAAATAAATAAATATTTGGAGATTCGGCAATTCAGAAGGCAGTCTTGCAGAGAAACAGAAACTAAGAAGAGGGAAGGGGAGCAGAGGGGGAACTGGCATCTGTAGCCAGCCACTGACTGTGATCTTTCCCTGAGTCCCCTGCCAATCACAGTGCTTTGGGGGAGGGGCATAGAAACAGCACACAAGCCTCTGTCTGCAGCCTTTCTGTCCCTTTTGTGAGCTGTTTCTGCCTGAGCACTGGGAAAGCCCCCTGTTACAGGTTACAATCCTTGCTGGTTTCATCCACACACACGAAGTCACACATGTCATGAGTTTTGCTGTCAGAAGCTTAAGCTGCTGTTTCTCAGAAACCCTTGCACCTATCTCCTTGAAACCTGGCAGGCTTCATGCCTGCTGTTTATATCCCACTGTGCCTTAACATGCACACAAAATTACATGACACAAGTTTTGCTTTCAGCAGTTTAAGGTGCAGTTTCCCAGAAACCCCTGCACCTATCTCCTCAAAACTTGGTAGGCTTCATGCTTTCAGAAGGGAGTACCATTTTTGATGTTTTCATCCAAAACGAAAGAAAAATGACAATGTTACAGATATTTCAGTGATTTCCCATTATAGTCTATGGCTGAATCACCAAATCTCTCCAAATCAGCGCCAAATCTTCCAAAGCTGATTTAGCTGAATCGATTTGGGACAATGATCCAAATCTCTGAATCATATCACTGTCCTCTGAAACATCTGAATCTGAATTGAATACTTCCCTATTCACACAGGTCTACCAGGACTAAATACAGACAGTCCAAAAGCTGGAGGCTGAATTGTTTCAGTATTTGCAGGTTAAGCTAAACTGTGTAGAGTGAACTTATAAGCAAGCAAACAAACATTTACTTTTGATTCAGGAAATGCAGCCACATGCCTGCAGTGGCCCAGGCCAGAAGGTGGGGGGTACTAGAGCATGCTTCCCTGTTCAGCAAGAGCAGACAACTTGGGCCAAGGCTAGCCCACCCATGTTGTGAGGGGAGGGAAGGGGGTTGCTGGGGAGGTGCAAAGCATCCTGGGATGCAGTGGGACTGTGAGTTCACTTGAATCTGGAGGGGATATAAGACAGAAGTTCAATAAACCAATTAAATCTAAATCAGTCAAGTCTAATACTACATCCATTCAGATTTATCTTAAACTTGTTTCAGTCATTTTGATAGTAGTTTATGTTCACTGAACTTCTGTCATGTTACAGATCTGAACTGGTTTCCAATCACTCATATTAGTTTATGTGAAATTTCTGTCCCTAGTCCAGCTGTGAGCCCTCATCAACACAGACCACATTATCACCAGACCAAACAACACCTTATAACATGAAAGATTTATTTACCTGCTCGACTACCAATGTCATATTCTGCTTATCATGTCCCTCTACTGCCTACGTTTGATAGCGTGAATCCTCCATGAAAGAATGAATGAACACTGATCTGACATCACTTCCAGAGAGACAGACAAGCCAGTGACAGAATATTTTAACTTCTCTGATCATCCCATCACTGATCTCAGAGTAGCTTTTCTTAGACACAAAACTTCAAACCTAAACTTGTTTGGGAAATTGTGAAACAAGAAATCATTCATAGACATGTTTGTGTTAAGTATGGTGTAAACCAAGACTATGGGTACTTATCCCATTACCTGGATTAGCTTTTACGATCCTTATGTCCCGCTGTGGGTTAACTGCTTTGTTTTTCTCTCTCCTACCCACCTTGCCTCTCCTAGCAATGCCTCCTTCTTTTTCCTCCCCTTTTCTCACCCTTTGTATTCAAACCATTGCTTTGTATTTAGAAGCTCTGCTTCCTGTAGTTCCTTCAGAGAATATGATGAAGCAAGTGACTGCTTATGAAAGCATATACATTTCTGATTTAGTTAATTTATAAAGTTAATCTCCCTTGCCATCTGCCTGATTTCAGAGTAACATGACTAAATACCTATTTCTGGGTACATCTATATGTGCTATTATGGCACATGAATAAACTGTGGAGCTTATTGCTCCTGAGTTTATTGCTCTTGCGTATGCCACTTGAATGTGTACCCAGGAGTAATTAACTCCAGAACAATAAGCTCCACAGTTTATTTGTATGCAGCATATGGAGCTGGGGTGAAGTAGCCCTGGCTGGCAAGGGACCTCAGAGGTCAGGCTACCAGTCCAGGACCGATCCCTTGGCTCAGTGTGCTGCAGAGGGTCTGGCTGGGGCACGAGGAAGCTTCTGTGTGGGGTTAGCCAGCAGGCAGCCCAGGTACTGAAGCACCCACATGGCCCAGCCAGCAGGGCAGTATCTACATGTGCACTGCTGCAGTGTTTTTTATTCTGCAGTAGGATAGTACTTGTATTTATAAGTACTATTTTGCTGGAGAGTAAATTAGTTTACTCCAGTACTAATAAGGGTGCATGTGTAGACATCAAGACATTTACTGTACAGCTAATTAGTCAACTGTGCAGTAAATGTCTCATGTAAATGTGCCCTCTGTATTACGCAGACCAGACTACATGACCCTAAGTCCATTCTGCTTTACAACGTAAGAGTCTATTAAAATAATAAAGGAAAAGAGGGAAGGAAATGAGTTTAGTGCTTGCCTTGTAAAGTTCTTTTTATTAACATTCTCTTCTATATATATATAATATTTCAAACTGTATTTAATTTTCAAAGGCATCAGACACAAAATAAAACCATTTGCTTTCCCCTGGTTATATGTACTCGTCCATGTCAACTGGACTTTGATGAGGAATAAATATAGAGAATATATTGCTCTTTTTGCTATTGATTGAGATACCTGGCCTGTGGAAGGAAAAAAATAACATTCAGAAATAGCTATGTATTTCAGCTCATTGAGTTTGGTGAAAAGACCCAGGTGTGCAACTGTGAAAAGACCCAGGTGTGTCCTTCTGACTCTTTGCTGCCCAAGAATATTTGAGTAATCCTTACCCTAAATCCTCAATCATGGCCTGGTTGTATACGGAAGATTCCCTGTAAGCTGTCCTTGTCCACATTGTTTAATTAGCGGCATGACTGGGATGCCCCCGTCAACCTCATTCAAAGGAGTTAATGCTAGCAAGTGGGAGTGAATATGGAAAACATGTATTTTAATCAGGAGTCCATGCTATAGTTCTGTCTACTTCCCACAATCTCATGATAACATAGATAGGCCTTGCAACACAGCAAAAAAGCATATGCCAGCACAGGAGAAGAGCCAATGCCAACTTGGTTTTGCTTCTTTCTCTTCCAATATGCTTATTCATTCCTAACTTGCACTTGGTTGTTCCACCCCCACTTTATGCACTAAAGAAGATAATATAAAGTATTTGCAAATAAAAATGATTTTCCTCCTCTTTCATTCATCATTCCTACTTGTTTTTTCATGCCAGAACCAGTAGTGCCTTTTTCAGATACCTGAGAAAATTTGAAAAATATTTCTATTTCAGTGTAATAACTATTTTAAGTCCATTGTACTGCTACATACCCCAATAATTCTGTGTTATGGATAATTATAAAATTAATGCTTTATGTCAGTACAAGCTCACTATAACTTTTCCAATAACCTAAGAGATCGTGTGGATTTCAGCGGTGTAGCTAGCTATTTTGGTACCTGGGGCAGAGCTACGGGTGGGGAGGGGATTGTGCTGAGCACAGGACAGGGGGGATAGGAGGGTAGGCTGAGTATTAACCTGTCTTGGCACAGACTCACCCAGGCACTGGAGGCCCCAGCTGCAAGGAGTAGGAGTGAAGTCCCTTCCTTAACCTTGTGCTTCCTCCCCTCTTGGACACGCTCCTGCTGCAACCACTAGGATGTTAACACCAATTAGCTGCTGCTGATTTGTATGCAGAATAGCACTATTGGTCTAATAAAAGATTGCACATCTACCCAAAGAATCTGCCTGCCTATGTCCTCACACCAACACGGCTACAGCCCCAAACCCAGCCACTGTACAAGTCTCAATTCAGAAGCAGCTGTCAGAGGGTTAAACCCCTTCCCCAGCTGTATGCCTTACAGCAGAGGGAAGTGGGAATGAGGATGAGAAGGTGACTTCAGCCCCTGCCTCCAGCCCCTGAGTAAGCCTGTGCCAATCACAGCCCCATAATGCCACCCCAATGCCCACCATTCCAGTGACAGCCCCACCACCCTGGCCCCAGTCAGCACCCAGGGCTTGCCCAGACCTAGTTATATTATTGGTAGAGGATTTCTTTTTCTTTTTTTTTAATCCTCCATTTATGTTCCTCCTTCCCCTTTTTTCCTGTTCCTTCCTCTCACATGTCCTCTAGAAATCTGTGGCGTATCCCGAAGGGAAACATATACCTTGTTTGAGAACTACTGTACTAGAGTATATGCTGGTATAGCTAAAAGACGGGATGGTCAACACAAATTAAAACTGGGGCAAAATCCCTGTGCAGCAAAGCTCTAGTTATGCTTAAATTTTTAGTGTGTGTGTGTGTGTGTATATGTTTAAAATGCCTGTTTTAATCTTTTTTTCTGCAGTGACACTTGCATTCCAGCCAATTTCTATAGTGACACATCCTATTTGTTTAGTATAAATGCTGCTGTAGGTAAGGGGCTGCTTTTTTTGGGGCGGGGGAAGGAGTTGGTCCAGCAGTTGCTGTAGCAAGTGCACACATACAAACAGACATACACACCAACAAAGTTACACAAAGGTGCATTTTATATCCAGAAGCATCCATCTGGCCAGATGTCTAGAAAAAAGGGAAATCTCTCTGGACCATGTTTCAAATGTGATGTCAAAGTTACAATAAACAGAATAATTGAAATGTTTATAGGATTTATTTTATTGCTATACATGTGATTGTTGTATTTGTAAATAAAATGTGCTCCCTGGCATACATTTATTTTATCTTCCTGAAAGGAGGATAGATTTGCTTCAATACAGTAATTATAAATAAGGGACAGTGTATGTTTGAATTTTGGTTTCTTCAGCCAATGTAAGCCAGACAGCAAGGCAGCTGTTGATCTCAAAGGATTATCACAAAACAAGTTCACTTTGCTCCAGATTGTAATTTATCATCCTAGACAAAACCTTGATTGTGGTTTTAAAATAGCTGCATTTAAAAAAATGACAGCTCCAAAGTACATAAAAGATATGAAAAATGATATACTCTTACATGAGAACACAAATGTTTCCCTATAGTCCTTTGTGATCATGCCTGAACTCCTAGTTAGGCTCTCAAGATAAGGGTCATGCTCAGATCAGCTATACCCTAGCAGAATATACAACAGACTAAAAGACAGGAGTCTGTTTTTTCTTTACAATGGGGCCACTGGTTGCCTAGATTCAGGCAGATCATTGCTTCACCATCTCTTTCTTGGTGTCTGGGGTATGACCAGCTCTATCTTATCTGTTGGCCACTGGGAGGCATCGAAGTAGCTCTTACTTTATCCATAATTTCATTCTGAGAAAGTCTTTATTGAAAAATGAATCAATATTATTTAAAACAATTATTTATTCTGCTAATAAAGTAGGTTTTAGTCTTTATGGGCTCTCTAGATGATTTTTCAAGGGTGCAGGGAAACAGGTTCTTAGCTATGGCATGGTTGCTTTACATTATGCCTTTGACAGATGCTAGCCAGACCGACAATGTATGGAGCCACTGGAACATCACCCAATGCAAGTGAAATCCGTTGCCAAATCAGAAAGCCCTGTCCTGGGTTGCCTTGAGATCTTCCAAGGGTGCCACACAGTGTTAACTCTATTAGATGTGCAAACATAATTCACAAGCTAAACTTAAAGATTTCAAATAGAAATCCATAGTGTTGAAAACTTCCTGACCTGTTGCGGTCTTCTGTATTTTTTTGCAACAGAAAAATTGCTCTGTTATTTTCCTGTGGTCAAAAAACAAGTGAAAATTAAGAACTGGCATTTCTGAGAGGTGTCCTTGGGTCTATAAAAGTCAAGAACCACTGCATTAAACTATTATGTTGAAAAATGCAGAATAAAGTTGATTGAAACTATTTGCAAATTTGTGAACATTTCACCTAATTATTTTGGCTAAGAAACTGTGAAAATAAATATCAATATCAAGCATTACTAAATTTAATTTTAATTCAGGGCTAGACCAGACAGTCTTGTAAGGTCCCTTCCAGCCCCTAACATCTATGAATAATTAAGCATTAAAAAAATTACATTTAAAAATATGGGTTTCATTTCAAATGAAAATGCTTTGTTCAATCCAAGACTTTTTTTAATCTCAGTAACAAAATCGGAATAAATGAGTATTTTGGCCTAACCCAGAGAGAATTGCTTTTATTTTTTATAATGTTTTGGTTGGACCAACAAACTGAAGAATCAATTTTTTTTCACACAGCTCCAGTTTAATACTCATCTTATGACAAGATATTTGCCCCACAGAGGTCTACATATTTGTGAGTGAAAATGAGAAAACTCACTAAAAGAATAACCAAAGATTCGAGTTGATAAGTAGATATGTTAACTATAATGTAAAAATCAACCTTCATTATGGAAAATGTATGAACCAATGTATTAGTTTGTCTTTTCTATATGTCCCTGAGTGCATTTGTCTTAGATATTTATAGTTATTTTCCATCAAAACTCTCTGCACAGTTTTTACAAGTAAAATATTTGGTATTTGTATGAAATGCATGAGCTCTATTGATGACACTGCTATGCAGCATGTGTCACCATTAGCAAAGAAAGAGCAGTCAGCAGTAAAATCAACTGGAGATTAAGCCCATTTGCAAAAGTGAATAGTGCTAACTATGCATGGATGCTTAGTTCTAATACTACAACTGTAGTTGGGGTCCCAAAA
Source organism: Crocodylus porosus (assembly GCF_001723895.1). Taxonomy (NCBI): domain Eukaryota; kingdom Metazoa; phylum Chordata; order Crocodylia; family Crocodylidae; genus Crocodylus; species Crocodylus porosus. Next base: position 68,257,614 of record NW_017728931.1, on the reverse strand, counting down.
CCCTAGTTAAGTTTTTATAAGGCTTTTCACAAGAGAACATAATTGTTATTTCCACATACCTCCATTCAATTTTCAGGGATTACTTTGAGTGTGAATTCTCAGGTATTTCTTCCAGCTGTCTCCTGTCAACTCATAATCCCATATACTGAGCTTTGTCCCTGCAGAGCAGGCACTTGATCCTGAGGTCAAAGGTCCTTTAGCTCTTGACTAATGCACCTCATTAGAAGAGGAAAGTGGAATGTCTCCAGCAATTCAAATGTCATGAGATGTAACAGAACTATATATTTTTAATCATGTTGAACAGTTTTGTGTGTGTTTGTGTGTGTTTTTTAAACTTGCTGAAAAAAGCGGAGACACATCAAATCATTTGTAGCAACTGGAAGCATCAAATACCTCCTTTTGTTTTTCATCCAAAATGTAGGATGCAGTAAGCAAATTAAATGGCAGATAGACCAATAATAAATATAATCACATGTATTCATTTCTTCTATTACAGCAGGCTGTTAGTAATAAAATCAATAACAATAGTTAGCCTTATAATTTAAAATGAACATAAGAGTTAAGTTCAATGTTATTTTTCCTATTACTTTAGGTTAATATAAAACTAATGTCTTCATTCTATGCTCAAAAAACCCCCAAACTTCACTGCGGATAAAACATCTACTTTCGATTAAACAGTTGTACTGGAATTTCAGATCATCCCTAGACAAATAATGAAGTATTATTTCCATTTTCTACTAAGATGTTTTGCCAGTTAATTCTGAAAAGAACCCCTTTTGCTTTTATAAAATAAGTCGTTTTTGTATGTATTATAGGATGTAGTGAGTTCAGGCAAGACCTTATTCTGAAAGATTTTGTCTCCATGTCATTTGACTATAGACCGGAAGGTTTATTTTTTGGTATAAGTGAATGTATTTTATGATATTCAAATGTAGTTATCAATGGGCATACAGAATAATTTTAAAATACATATTGTAGGAATGAGGTTTGAATCTAGATCAAAAGGTCAAAGTCAAAGGTCTAGCTAAAACTAAGTGGGCCAATGGGCTAGTCCAGATAAGGTACATCATTTTCTATAGCCAGCAGTACTCAAGGGAGAGATGTGACTTACATCATGTGTAGCTTCCCCAGCCCACAAATAACCAAGTATTCATTTATAGCTGGACTGACCTTTAGCACAAGTCCAGAGTAAGCTTCTAATTCATGCTTTTGGATCCAGAGCAAGACATCTTAATCACCCTGTCACCACAGCCAGATTTAGCCTAAATACAAAGCCCAATTTTTTTGCCCCATGTTAGTATATGGCAAAACTCCTAGGACAAGGACTTCACTAAAAATATGTTTTGAATTGATTCATGAGCTACATACTTTGAGGAATAAACATAATGATTGGAAAATGATGTGATGCTATTATTCTTAAAAGCATGTTTTGTTAAAATGGGGATGTTACAATGTATTATTTCATCACAATCAATACTATTTTCTAGTTCTTTCCTATTTATATATGATTTAAATTGTTATTATTATCCTGAAGAAACCCATAGGATGTCAAAAACCATCTATTTGTACTCACATAATCAGCAGACTATATGTACCCAGACTCTGAACTTCAGGTATATTTATCCAGCAAATTAACCTGTTTCTCCTTAGAGTACCTCTTAGGAAGAATCCTGAATATACAAAAAAAGGAAACAGGCTTCTTGGAAGATAGAAAAGGAGAGACCGAGGTGCAGAACCAATGAAGCTAAAAATAAAAGCACACCAGTACACTACCACATTTTGCCTAGAGGCCCTACTAACTATCCAGCAGTATTTCTTAGTATTTTTAAATCAGCTCATCTCTACAAATAGCAACTTCAACTTGAGTCATTCTTGAAGATTTGTTTGCAAAAGTAGGTTTGTTGTACTTACTGTCAATTATACATGAGCTGCATATTATGACCTCTTTTGACCCAGTTGGGAGGGGAAAATGGTGATGGAGTCAGGTATCTGATGCTATTCTGTTTATTCACAAGAATATACAAAGGCCTGCTTTCTTGATCACAGGACAAATAATCAGAGACAGTTTTCCTCCTCACAGCACCGTGTCACTCAGCCAGCCCTTTGAGAGCACTTCCACTGCCATAACTCAATCTTTAGGGTTTTCCTCAGGCTACACAACATCGCTTGTTCAGACCATCAGACCTTCCTCTCGATCTGCTTTTGCTAACTCTTTTTCTCTTTCTCCCTCTCTGTTATGCACAGACTCTCACAAAATGTGTGTGAAAATACATACACACACATGCATTCAAGCATATGCAGAGAAAACCTTTCCCAAAACAACAATTCAAATTCCTTACATTTGCCTTCATTTAAGGGGGAAACCTGATTAACTACCATTTCTTAACAGCTTTCTTAAAGAAAAACACTTCCAAGGAAGTTTATTCCAAATCATAACAATATCATAGCTTAATTTTGGCTATTGCAAACTAATTCAGTTATTAGGTAACTTCATATTTATCTAACTCCTATCTATTTGAAAGTTTTGTTTAGTACTGCAGTAAACGATTACCCTGTAACTTTTAAATGTGATAATACACCCATTGGTTTCAAGGAAAAAAAAGAGAAAAGTTAGATCTAAATTAGTACTCTCTTTTTTGTATATATAATATTTATATATTAAAAAA
>NW_017728931.1:68225030-68254848 GCF_001723895.1 Crocodylus porosus | reverse complement strand
TATATATATATATATATATATATATGTATATATGTCCTTCGTAGGTGTTTGTAGTCAGTGATTAGCTGCTGCTGAAATACTTGCTTCCTGTAGTAAACATGATCTGCTAGATATAAGTCATAGGACCTAATCCCCCCATGTGAGTCAATACCTTTTCATTTAGATCACACTTACTCACCACAAATTCATTCCCACTCAAAGGAACCTAGCTATTCATTCCAATCCAGAGATGTGGGGATACGTTAGTTGGCCAATTCATTTCTGCACCTCTCATAAAGCTTACAATTTACTTGCAGCTGTGATGAGCAAGTGTCCACACACCTTGTGTCACCAGACATTATACAATGCTATTATAACTGTCCTCCCCTCTTTCAGTCCTTTATCTTTTTAGACTGCTACAACTGCAAAAAAGGAAAGAAAATACCTCTCCCTATATATGCTTGAGATGTACAAGTAGGGCAAATGCATTTTGGTAGGAAAAACTGAATTGGAAAAATGCTTGCATTACATACAATATAATACATATTCTCCAACTCTTAAGATGCAATATGGTATCAAATTTCTGTTTCAATTTCTCACTGGTAGCTAAGTAGAAACATCATTCTGCAGCTTTTGAGTAACTCTTGATGTCATCTACTGCAACCCTCGGATTTGGGGAGGATCATCCCTGATTAACCTATCCCAGTCCAGTGTCTATTTAACCTGATTTTAAAACTTCCAGGGATGGAGATTCCACAGCTTCTCTAGGTAGTCTCTTCCAATGCTTAACCATCCTCACAGTCAGACTATTCTTCCTAATCTACAACTTAAATTTTCTTTGCTGTATTTTGCTTCTAGTTCTGTCCCCCATAGCTACAGAGAAAAGTCTATCTCCATGTTCTTTATAATTGCCCTTCAAGTATTTGAAGACTGTTATCAATCCCCAACCCCCTTCAGTCTTTCCTTCTCCAGATATGTTTCCCAGGCTTATAATCAATTTTGTCGCTGTCTCCTGGACTCTTTTCAACCTGTCCACATGCCTCTTGAAGCACAGGGCATAAAACTGGACACTACTCCAGATGAGGCCTCACGAGTGCCGAATAAAGAGGAAGTATCATTTCATTTTCCTTGATTTGCAAGAGACACTCCTGTTAATACATCCCAGGATGCTGTTGGTCTATTTTTTGCAAAAAGGCCACACTGTTGGCTCATAACACCTATGCCCTTCTTTGCAGTACTGCAGCCTAGCCAGTCATTCACCATTCTGTACGTGTGCATGCAATTATACTGTTACAAGTGCAGGACTTTGCACTTGTCCTCGTTGAATTTAATCTGATCGATTTCAGACCATTTCTCCAGTTTATCCAGGTCATTCTGAATCTTAGTCCTTCTCTCCAGTGTCTGCAAATTTGCTAAGTGTGCACTCAATCTCATCATTCATATCATTAATGAAGATGTTAAACAGACCCCTTCTTACTAGCACTGAGCCATTGATAACTACTTGAGCATGATGGTCCAACCACTTATGTCTCCACTTTACACAACTTTCATCTAGTTTGTATTTCATTAGTTTATTAATGAGAATATTGAGATTAGTGAACAATATTAATAATGTGAACACAGAACCTCAAGCCATGTAGTTTGGGTACTTTGTCCCAAAAATTCTTCCCTGTTTTAGGAAAGACTTTTCTAATTGTTGTTGTTATTATTCTATTCACGCTGATAGCCATATCAGACATTTCTACATGTTCATTAATGCGCTTAAGTTAATGAACATTAAATCTAGTACAGCTGATGGGCATTTTTACATGTCCTCTGGGACATGGCACCGGGTACTCTAATTAACAAGCCACACTAATTAAAAGTGCCCATGCATCATGTTTATCAGCGTCCCCACATGTCCCCACACTGAAAAAATGACAGCAGCGTGCTTTGAACTGAAGCTCATTGAACTTGTTTTATTTCAAAGTGCCCCGCTGCCATTTTTTCTGTGTGGTGGCACATGGGGATGCTGATATACATGGCATAGAAGGCTACTGGAGCACACAAATTTCTATGCTCCAGCAGGTTTTCCAGCATGTCGGAGCAGGCTCCCAGCAGGTCTATAGGAACCCATTGTGAAGTACTAGGAAAATGTGCATCACCCTGTCTTAACGTGAATTGACTAAAGAATACTTTTTTGTAGTGATGCTTTAATGTGCATTAAAATAGGCTAATGAGCATTAAAGAGCATGTGTAGATGCAGATCTAGGTTTTTTGGAACTCAGCAACATTCCTGCTTTAGGGAGTGTATAATTACATAATGAGATAACATTAAACTCATTTAAGCCTGGTCAACCTTTGTTAATTTCTATAAATAACGTGTTCCTCTATTCTTGTTTTCCAGAGGAGGTTAGTGCGATTATTCCAGAAAAATCATTCTCATCATCATCATCATCATTATTATTATGAGTAAACACTCACAGGAGCAGATGTTAAGAAGCTATGATCTCTAAATTAAAGAAGATGTTATATATTGTACTTTGCTACCATTTCACATCTCTACTCTGCCGTGACTTCTCCTTTCTTATGGCCAACATGCTTTTGATTTGGAACTAATAACTTTTTAAAAAAAGAAAGGAAGTGGGGAAATGACTGAATTACACAAAACATATCTTTCTTCTAAAATGTAGTAAAAGATTCAACAGTTTAAACTGCTCAGCAGTGCTCACATTTCTTTGGGAAGGTGCTCTATATCTTGGGGGCAGTGTATGTATCACATGCTGCTAATTCAACAGATGCTTTTTTATTGAAAGACACAGAAAAGAGTTGCAATAAAACCTGCATTAACAGTCAGAGCCCAAACTAGGGCTGTCCCATGATTTATGCACTCTCTCTTTGGTCTTGATCTTTTAATGAACATGAGTTGCAGCATTATATATTTTCTTGGGTTTTCCCCTCTTACCGCTCCCATTACTATACTCCTACTTCTAGACTCCCACCTTCTATATGACTTGAGCAGATTCATGTAATTCAGAAAAAAAAAATTCAACCATTAGCAGCCAAACAAGAAAGGTTTCATTCTTTGTTATGAATATGTGTTTCTTGATCAAAGACAAGACAGTCCTTTGATGGCTTATCATTTTGCAATATTCCTTTTGTATCTAAAGGTCTTCTCAACTGCCATTGATTAGTGCAGTGGCCAGCAACCTTTATAAACCATGGGCTTAAACAATCGAGCTCTAGGTCAATGCAGGTCACGTGGTTTTGGCAGCACGTCAGTGGTGGGAGAACTTCCCATCACTCAAGCTGGGGCCAGGAGGCTGAGAGTGGCACTCACCATCCCCACTTCCCTCATTCCCTGCTTTCCAGCCTGGGGGAAGCTGCATCAAGGAGGACCTATGCTAGGGCCAGGCAGCTGGGAGCTATATCGGTGCTTCCCTGGGGCCAGGCAGCTGAAAAATGTGTCCATGCTGCTGCTGTCTCTCTCTGCCCCCCACCACCTCCCAAGTGGAAGCTGTGCCTGTGCCACAGCTAGGGAGCAGGGGATTGATGGGGGCAGGGGTGGGGGGGATGGGACTTAGGGAAGTGATGGCAATGAGCCAACTTCTTGGCTGCCTGGCCCCAGTGCAGACACAGGCATGGGAACAGGTACAACCAAAGCCCTCAACCAACATGGACCAGATCCAGCCTGCAGCCTGTATATTGCTGACCCCTGAATCAATGCATGCTAGACATCCCCAGGCATGAAGGATTAACCAAATGCAACCAGTCGCAATTTCTACATCATTGAGGAAGAATATATTTGATTTGATTTAAAGCAGGGTGGGAGTTCTTTAGGAATCGCCTTTGTCTGTGGTCAGCAATTTATGAAGGTTTTGCTAGTAGGATCCCAAGATGAATACTATTTTCATTTTGAGACTGCATTCAAGACTTTACATTACACTTGCCTCATGAAAATAGCTTGGGGGAGGAGTCATTTTTCAAATGTTATTAATAGATAAAAAGTAATCCAAGGATAAATGCTTCCAGACTGTAGCTACTGTGTGTATCTAGGCTAGACATACATATCTCAGTGTATTGTTTTTTTAGTCTGACTAATTGTCTTTGCCTTTAATGATACCCCCTTCCCCTCCCTTTATATGTCTGCTTTATGTTTTGCAAATACTCAATCATTGCTTTGCTTCACCATCAAGAAACTCTTTTCATCTATTTATTAATAAGAGTTAATAAATGCATCATGCAACAATGTAATAGTAGCCAAGAAAATATTGATCACGAAGCTATTTTTTTCTCAGTTCATTTTTCAGACCATGTTTTTGCTATTAGTGGATTCAAAACAATAAGAACACTGTAAACCTGTTGTCTTTAACTACAGAAAGAAAAAAGCTGTGAGCATAAGAAATTAATTGGGCATATCATATGTAAAGAATACCTTTGAAAAGGGTATTGAAAAGAGTATGAGGAGTGGTAGCTAAGGATTTCATCCTTGCTCACAGGAATAATACTAATGAAGCCAGTAAGTCTGCTTGTGCGAGTAAGCATTACTCAGATAAGTAATGGTTATAGAATCATGACCCATAGTTGGAAGTGCTGGTACTTTAATGAAACACCTTTGTGTATGGCAATGGAACAGCATGTGCATTTGCTCTATATAAAAGCAACTGTGGGAGTAATATTGAAACCTGGCGTGCCTTTTTCCATTGCTTTCAGAGTTTCAGGCCCACACTTCTAACCTGAATCAGAATGACAGCATTTACTTTCTTGTCACCATCTCACAGTAAAACTTACCATTCTCATAACAGTCCAAGATCCTATCAGAAGTGATGTGTTAGTGATATTTGTGTTAGAGGCATTTCCAACTAGCCAAGTTTTAGATCATTCACCTCGGGATTTTTTAAAACCACAGTCCTGAGGGATGATGTGTAATTGTTTAAAAGTCAACGTATTTTGTTATTTGCTTTATTTCTCTACTGCTTCCACAAGATGTGCAGTGAAATTTTGTTAAAACATGGGTCCACGTCTTGGAGAATCCTGAAAATGCAGTGTTGCATACTGTTGCCACAGATATACGATTAGAGTGCTAGCCCTATGTACTGGCCACTGATAACCTGCCCCATCTGTCTCGCCCTTGACAGACCAGCTGAACAGCAGAGAGATGGGGCAGCTTTTAAAAACCAGAAGTCATCATGAGTATAAACACTGAAACAGTGGCACAGTGGCAATAGGGTAATTTATTTGAAAAGTTCAAGAAGGAATATTCACCCGCCCCTCCCCTCCAGCTTCCCTCATATAGTAATGTGAATGTTTTACAAGTCCCTTGTCCTAGAAACTGCAATCTTCCTTTTGGGAGGAACACAAGGAACTCTTCCTACATGTTCAGGAATTGAAAGTGAATGTCTAATTTTCCTTACATGACTTTGAAAATATCAGTTCATTAATAAATCTGGCACTTTTTTATTTTCTAGAGATCGTATAGACTAATTGTGACCTTTAATGTTACAATGTTATTGAATAAAACCCAGAAATAATCCTAGGAATCAAGACCAGGACTCTCCCTTCTCAGCCATAATCACTAGGCTACAGAGCAATATCTTGCCTTGCTTACTCTTCTGGCCCAAAGAATCTCATGTGTTTTTTCTGTATAGTGATGCAACTTCAATATGAGCAGTAAAGAGTATCCAACTCACTCAGACTATCTCATATAGCCCTGTAGTAATAATAAGCTCCTAGTAGTTTAGAGAAGTAGGAGACAGTGGAAGCAGGCAGCAAGGAAGACCAGGCAGGGGGGCACGGGCTGGGGGGAGGGAGGGCATGCAGGCACAGGGGGGCAGGTGGCAGTGGGGGAGACAAATGTAAAGATAACCTTCCAATAATTAGATCCTATACATGGAAAATTATAACAAATACATACACTTTCCTAATTATTGGGGGGTCATCTTAAATTTGAAGTCATCTTGGATTTGGGTAAGTATGGTATTTGCAAACTGTTAATAACCTCAACATTACACCAAGCAAGAAAACATTTCAAATAACACAGTAAACAATCTGAAAAATCAAGCTGCTTTTAGTATAAAATGACATCAGTGAATACTCATTTATTCAAAAGTAAAATTTATTTTGACTGTCAGTGAAATACTAAAGCTGCCGGGGAAATAAATAACAAAAACTATGCCCTGATATTTTATTCAAATAACTGCACCCTTTTTTGCAAACATATTGCCTATGATCCATTCATTAACTTCAATAGGATTACTTACAGTGTGCATAAAATTAAGGACTGAGGCCTAGCTACTTCAGTTACTTTCCTGTCTCATCTTGGTTTGGGACAGAAATTACACACAAACTGTTATAAGCAAACAGAAACTGGTTTAAATCAGAAGTTCAGTGCACATAAAGCACTTTTAAAATGTCTGAAACTGGTTTAAGATAAACCTGGATGGTTGTAGTATCAGACAACTGATATAGGTTAAATTGGTTTATTGAACTTCTGTCCCAGATCCTCTCCAGATTCAAGTTAGTTCACAGTCCCTTGGCATCCCAGGATGCTTTGAATCTTTCCAGCAACACCCCCCCTCACAGGGAGGGCCAGTTAATCTTGGCCCAAACTGTCTGCTCCAACCAAGCAGGGAGGCATGCTTTAGTGCAGGTATGTGGTGCATTTCCAGAATCAAAAGTGAATGTCTGTTCAAATGCTATTGGTTCAATCTACTCATCTTAGACTAATGTGCAAAGATTGAATCAATTCAGCCTTGGGCTTTTTGACTGTCTGTACTTAGTGAGCCATACTTTGCAGTTACTGTGCATAATGCAAAGTGTAGATTCAAAAAACTGGTTAGGTGCCTAAACTCTCAGTGAAGTAAGGGCCTTCAATACCTTATTGAATCTATATGTTTCACAGGTTCACTGATCTGGGGGACAAAACTTAGGCACTTAAAAAAAGCTGTGTTTCATGTATATTTGCAGCATATTTACAGAGAGCTTATTAATAGGGTACAAAAGTCATTTTCTCAAACAAGTAACTTCATTTGATAAAGTCTAATGCACACACAATCTTTATATTTCAGTAAAAAGTTTTCAGAACCAAGTGAACTCATAATATTTGATTGCAAGTCAACCTTCAGATACAGGATAAGATATTTGGTTAAACTCTAAAATCATTGGGTTCTCATTTAACTTAACTGACACAACAGAAAGCCAAAATGATAAAGAGAGACCAGTGAAAAAGCCTATACAAAAGCTATGGACTTTACAAGAAAGAAGGCTATTTAAAAAACCCCCAAACCCTAAAATTGTACTTATTCAGAGCAAGCTAAAGTTATATCTAAAAAAATCAGATATAATAATGCTAAGTGATGGGGAAGGGAACATAAATTGAAATGTTAGGGAGGAAAAGATTTATATAATTAAAGTCTTTTATATCATTAAAGTCATTGAACGTGGGACTTCAATAGGATTCTTTCATCCCTGCCTCAAGTGATGCTGAACTGAAATATAACTGAGGCATTAGCAACTGCTGCAGGGTAGATGCATATCCAGCTCCACTGTTTTGCTTGTCTTCATCGGTTCAGACTGCAGGCAGTTTGAAGCTTTGAGGTAGTGGCTTTTATTTATTTGTATATGTTTGGTTTAGTTTAAAGTGGCCCTGGTTTGGAGTTCAGTACTGGCACTGTACATAGAATTTTTCTGGAAAACAATCATGTGAGTTCCAAAGAGGAGTAATGGTAATTATATCCTTACAATAATACTTACTATGGCACATTCCAGCGACAACCATTGTGACATATTCATGCAGTGCCATTTTCTGGGGTTACTGGGAAAATGTTTCTTGATTTAGAAGGAGGTTTTTGTTTTTGCCTTTGGTTAAAGTAGTCACTTATAGTCAAAGAAACATCCCTATGAAAATATAACTGTTTACTGTTATAATGTTAAATGATATTTAACAATTCAGAATGAAAATTTAGTTTGAAAGGAAAAGTTAAAGAAAAATGCTATTAAGGAATGCTTTAGCACTGTTGGGATTTCTCCCATTTCTCCTTTATGACATGACATTTCCATGAAGTTGATGTGAGTCTGTAAAGCATTTTAATTTTGATGGAACTGTGTTTTCCATGGAAAACCGTCAAATATTTTCCAACCAATTTCAGATATGCAGTTACAAATAGCTCCTTTTCCCAATCTTCTATCTCAAAAAGACAAGACAACATATGGGCAAATGGGGACCTGTACAGCTGGGGAGTTGTGACAAGGAGATATCATAATGCTATGCCATATTGACAAGCCTGAGCAAACATTGTATGGGCTAGGTCAGGTACATGAAACAGCATAGCTGTGTTAGTATAACACTCAGACAAGGCTAATAAAACTTTCTGAGCACAGGTGTAACAACCAGGGTCTGTGCTGTGCACAGTAGTGGCAGCAGGGGCAGTGGCAGGGCTAACTGTGGTGGTGGCAGCAGCTGGGCCAGCAGTGACAGTGGTTGTCACTCTTGAGCCTGCTTTAAGTGAGGACATGGGACTGGTGCCCCAGGCACCCACTGCTTTTACACTACTGTTTCTGAGAATGCTATGCTGCCGCGACCAGACTGCTTTTAGAACCCAAGGTAAATAGCTAGCTAGATATATCCATATTTGCTGAATTGTACTATGTAGACTTTCCCTAAGTGACTTGTTGAAGGTCACAAGGATATTCCAGAGCTGAGTTTTACTTATTATGAGTGTCAAAAATGGCTTAAACAGACACATTCCCTTGAGCCAGGGATAAAAAATAGGTTTAACTGAAATCAAGAAGAACCATGTGTTCCTTTTGTCATGCAGGGTGGGGGGAGGGGGGACAAACATTTTGGGAACAATATAGTATCCCAACTAGAAGAAATGTCCCAAGAAAGAGAGATGTATTCCGAGAGGAAGCGGAACAGTTACATATATCTGAGTAGCTTTCTGTCAGTTTCTTCTAACTTTTCCTTCTCTAGGCCATCACCAACCATGAACCGTATAGACACTGTAGTGCCATCTACTGGTTCCAAGTTGAATTATATCAGTGAGCTCCCTGGGAAATAAGAATTCTGTTTTGGAAAAAGAGAGTTTGAAGTTTTGGGATTCATTTTCATTCCAAATCATAACCCCTCCTTTCCCCCCTGCTTTTGAATATTTTTGTGGAAAACCAGAAAACATCAGTCAGAACCGAAGCTGGATTTCCAGTACACACAATGTGTTCCATGTGCCATTGGCTATTCTGAAGTGCCTTCTTCTTTCTCATTCCCATATCCCAGACATGAGACCCCACCAAATGAAATTAAATGACTCTACTTACAAAAAAGTTTAGTTAAAAATCAGTGTTTCAGATGAAAACATGTCTTTGTCAAAAATTTCCTAACCAGCTCTATAGAAGTAAAACAGGCCACTTTTCATTAGTACCTCTTTCTAAATGAAGATAAATAACAGCATCATGCATTTGTTTCTAAAAATATAGATTTCAATTTAATAAACTTACAATGAACTATATTCGTAGTACAACAATTTCTCCCATCTCTTGCAAAAAGGTCTATCTTTCTTGGCTTTGTAGTAACGATCCAGATCACGTCTATCCTGTAGATTGCCTGCATTTTTCACAAACATGTCAACATACACTCCTTAAGGAGGACATTGTTTACTTTGGATAAACCTGACTCTCTGAAGAATAAAACCATTCTTTGTGAACACTCACAAAGCACAAGAGTGAGTGTACTACTTATGAAATGTTTCATTATACATTATACAGTATGCAGTCTCCATTATATAAATAATTCTTTCCCCATCATCTACTTCTCTGTGGGAATATTGAATAAATAATTAAGAAAAAAAGTAGTAGGAAGAAATAAGTATAAACAACTTGAAAGATGATTCATAAGTTAAGTAATGTTAATTGTATTTCTTAATAAAACATCAAAGTGCATTGGGAAACATGAAATATATGTACCTTTCCAAGATTTTGCATTTTGGCTCTCTCTAGGGAAGTGATAATTATATACAATAACTTCATGGAAAATAATTCAGAATGTGTTGTTTAGTGTTTATTTTGAGTGCCTAGATAGAGTATGACGCTATTCATAACCCTTTTGAAGAGAGGGTTAGATCTTTGCTCTATTCCATGGCAAGCTGGTGAGAAACCCAGTTTCTTTTTAAGCCCGTCATTTAGATTGTATAAGAACATGTCATCATTGTGTAGCTTTTCTGCTTACTGCTTTCACATGGCTTGTCAGACCCAGGAAAACAAAGAAGAGCAGTTAGAGCAGGAATAACTAGAAGACTACGTAATGGCTACCTTTCCTGGCAACAACTATATGCTCCAAAATGATGAACTGAATTTATAGTATGGTAATATCTGGTGACCTTGACCAGAGGTTAAAGGTGAGTTTTTCTAATGTGCGCAAGTGATTTAGGGGCTACACCACAAAAAAACTTAGGTGCCTAACTATAAGTTAGGTGCCTAAATCCAATACCTAAATCCTTGAATTCCAGCACCTCCCAGTCTGATTTGCATACAGGGCCAAATCTGGAACTCATTCTCAGAGTATGCACAGTACACTGTAGCCTGATAAATTCCCTCCTCTGCAGAAAGGGATCCAAAACCACAGCTCCTATTTACCATGAGACCGCACTAATTACCTGATTGCAGGGGATTCTGGGGTGCAGTGGCAAGAGGATCTAAATCTCTTCTGCTGAATCTGTTCTATATTGTAAAGAACAACTTAAGATTAACAGAGTGACAGACAGAAACGGAGAGAGAGAGAGAGAGCAAGTGCACCTCTCTGTTCTAGTAGTTGCAGTACTCATGTGGGAGGAGGAAGACCTGGATTCCAATCTCTACTCCAATGACTGTTTAAGGTTTTTATTCTATGGCTATTTAATACACAATATTCAAACATTCATTGGACTGGGGCCTGGAAGCCTTGCATTCTGTCTAGCCCAGTGAATTGTTATTTACCAAGGGGAATAACCTTAATAAGAAAGAATGGCAAACCACACTTGTGAATAGCTCAAAATCTGGTGGTGAAGGTGATCTCTAGAGAGATTGGACCTATAGATTTAGATCCCTCAGGCTGGGATAGGAAATTAATTTAATTTCCAAGTCCTGGGGTCAGTGCCCTAGCCACTAAACTATGAATTTAGGGGACTGTGTCAGCAGTAGTTTGTGAAAAGGGGATGGCATAGGACAATAAACAAGTAAAAGAGAAATTATGGTAGTGAATCCTATTTGGAGAGAGGCCCCTCCCTGCAGCCTGGTGTGAAATAGCTAAGTCTCAGAAATGTGTGGGGTTTTAGACACACCCACTCAGCTCAGCATTTCCAATGGATTGTTTTTGGTATTGGCTTTTGTAGCTTATTTCTTAAGGTGCCTGAATCTCCCCAGGCATTGTAGAGGGAGCCTAGGTACCCAACTCAGGCCTTCAGATACCAGATTAAGAAAGGGGCCTCATCATAAAAAGCTGCGTATTGTCTTGCCTAATGTTTATGCTTTTGACCCATAAGTGAAATTCAAAAAACAAGTTAAAGTATCCTGAGTTTCCATACCTAGAATGGAGACATATAAGCACCTTTTGGTCGGGGTTCACAGCAGGCAGCATGCTCTGCAGGGGAATGCATAGGCCAGCCAAGAGGAAGTGGGGGTTGCCTGGATCCCTGGCCAGTCTCTTAGGCTAAGTACAGGCATTCACAAAGCCCAATGGGGAAGTGCTTTAACTTTTGAGCTTTACTCTGGGGCTAGGGACAGACATTAGCCATAACCTGGTTTAAGTGAGCAGAAACTGGTTTAAACCTGTAACAGAACAGACATTCAGTGCACATAAATCAGTTTGAAAACAGCTGAAACCTGTTTGCGATAAATGTCGTTGAATGTAGTATCAGACTTAACTGATTTGGCTCAAACCGGTTTATCCTATTTCTGTCCCAGACCTCTTGCTGGTTTAAGATAACGCGCCCCCCACCACCCCCCAGTATCCCAGTATACTCTCTGAGTGCGGCTCTGCTCTGCTCCAGAGCTGGGCTGGCTCTGCCCCTCTGCTCTCTAGCCAGAGTAGGGATGGGACATGGCAAGACACCAGGCAGCATGGCCCCATTAAGGAAAATTGGGCAGGGAGAAGATTAATTCTTCTCTCCTTCCCCTCCTCCCTCACTGAAGCTGGGATCTGCCTGTCAGCTGGGAAGCGGAGGGGAGGGGGCTGCAGCAGGGGCTGCGGGGGCTGGCAGAGTCCAGCTGCAGGTCAGAAGGGGCCAAAACGGACAGATGGAGGAATTAACCCTTTTCCCTGCACCCTTCACCTTAATGGTGCCATGCTGGGATGGTTGTCCTGCAGGGCTCTGTTCTGTGTTGGGCGTGGGGACTTTTCTCCCTCCTCCTGCCCCCAGGTGGGGAAGGGAGGCTCTGTGGGGACTTCAAGAACAGACATAAGCAGAACTATTCTCATTTTGGGTCCAAAAACATTAGCCAGGTTCAAATCCAAGACTCTAATGCAAACACTCCTCTATCACCTCAATTGAAATTTTATATTTAAGGTTTTATCCCTTCTCTGTGCGAAAGTGAATCCAGAGAAGTTTTAGTTCAGAGTTCAGATTTAACCTAACTCTCGAGCAAACACAAACTTGGTTTGAGCAAGACACTGTTTGCATCAGGATACTACAAAATTCTTTTGAGAGAGGTATTTAATCATGTGTGTTTGAAGACAGGCAGAAGGCAGGGTAGATTTGCTCCTTATAGATGAATTATGAAGTAAGCAGCCACATACTGATGCATCTGATGCACCTGAAATCCTTTTGGAAATGCAAGATGGAGAGAGTAGGTATTATGGATACAGTAAACAAGAAATACAGTTTAGTTTTTTGTTATTTTTCCCCTCGCAAAAGCCTTCAGTTGAGTTAGAAAGTGGAGCATTATTATAATATTTCAGGCAACATTTTGCTTCCTAATTTAGACCCATATACATACCTGGCTCTTATTCTTATTTTCTTTACAGCTGCATGGAGCTCAGCAACTTTACCTGATAAGCCTTAACTGACTTCATCCACCTTCTTCAAGTTTAGCTTTGAATTTGGATTCAGAATGAAATAATTCAAACCTGTTGAGTTGTATCTTGTTCCAGTATAAAACTATAAATCAGCCTGGGTTTGTTCCAGCCATGGCTGGCTTGTTCTCACTGTGATTACCATAGACAATTCTACTATAGAAATGCCTCCTGTTTTTGTTTGTTTGTTTGTTTTCAAACTTGGAGACATTAATTGGCCCTGAATTTGTTGTCTTCTCTCCCTTTCCCCCAAACTATAGATTTTTTTATTATTTGTAACCGCTCTTAATGATTACCTAGTTCTGGATAAGATTTTCCCCATGTCAGCTACTTCTTTAATTCATTACTAGGAGACAAAACAAAGGCAGGTTAGAGATGTACCTTATATACTAAACACTATACAGGTTTTGCTCACTTTATCCTGTACATGCTTTCCTGGAAAATGGTGCAATAACTTGAATTTGCATAAAGGGAACCCACTTTACAATGTAACAAATAGGGGTACGTGCCAAGACCTCGACTGTACTGACCCCCAGACTCATTTCTACCACTTTTACGAGATGATTTTGGTATTCACCAACAGCAGACAGTATGCACAAGCACAGGGCATTGTCATAATGGGGATGGCAACTACAGAAACATGTGTCACAGACAACAAGCAAGGAGCCCAGATCCATACAGGAGACTATACTTTGGTGTGCGTCACTCCCACAATGCACTGCACAAAGCAGCTGACTGCTGCTGACCCAGGCTTGCACCACACTGATCGCATACGAGTGAATTTACCTTGCACATAACTAATTTTTGGTATAAAAAGGGTCATCACATAAGAGTGAATTTGCACATACAGAACCTACATAAAGTGAGGGAAACCTGTAGTACAAAGATCAAATCCTGCTCCAGTTGAAATCAAGGCAAAATTAGCCCTGACTTGAGTGAGTAGGACCCCTCCTCTCTCCACCTCCAAAGTTCACATCAATATCTGTTAGACCAGTTCAGAAAACATACAATAGAAATGTTACTGCTCTGAGTGCAAACAAGTTCTCTGAAAACCTTCAAACAATTTCTTGGTAAACAAATAGCCACTTGGCCATTTCATACTTGGCCACTAGTACTGCAGGTAGTGGCTCTGCTGCCTGACTTTCAGCTGCACAATGCTTCCTCTCCACCGCTAATGTTAGGGTGCCACCTACTTATGCAATTAAAAAAGAACTGATGGAGTATTGACACAGTACCAAAGACCTGGTGATCCTAAGTCATCCTTTCTGGTGCATGAACAAGCAAATAGGGCAACCTGACTGCCTCCATTCATTATGGCTTCAGGAGGGTAGCCCTGTTGGTCTCTTGGCTTTCTAAATTCTGTACAGATTTTAGGGAATCTACTGGGTCCAGAAGGGAAAATAAAATCATGGCTTCTTTTGCAGGCAGCAGATTGAGATGGTGGGGAGTTTCCTCTCCTCCCATTGGAGAATGTCAGGTGTTTCCTAAGGGGATCACCATAGACACTGTGTTCCAGAGGGTTTTTTGTAATTGCTAAGTGGCTCTAAGAAAGGAACAGTACATTAAGACTATCGAGACCATTGGATGTTAGTATTCATCTAGCCAGGAAAAGCAACTACTCCAAAAATGTTGATTAATAAAACACACAACATGGCAGCTTGATAAAAAAAAAGAGTTCCTTTTTTACATAAGTATACATAAGGATACTATCTTATGTATGTATCTATGGGACACCTGCCAGCATACCCCAAACTCTGTTTCAGACTGTCTGAAACAGCTTTCTATCAAGTGCACCATTATTCCCAACCATTACTCCAGTGACCAGAATTTTTAGAAATTTGGCTTTAAGACATGAGAACAGAGAAATACTTTCTGCTTGCTTATGGGCTATGTGAAAACACCCAAAGTTTCTGGGACTTTGTGTCTGTGGGTTAGACTCATGGGTCTCTGCTCCTGCGCCATGTATTGAGCATGGGCAGTTTAAGTACTTCTCACAGTCTACATCATGCATATACATTTGGTTTCCCCAGACAAGTAGGGAAATAGTGATGTTACATATTAGTGGGCATTTATACACATACGTTTGTCTGCTCTGACACGCCAGAGATCCAGCACATTGGAGTACACTCGATTAATCGACTTTGCTCTGCATGTGAACTGACACACCCAGTGCTGTGATGCATGCATTTATATATCTGACAAAATGTGCATCAGCATAGAGAAAATGGTGGCAGTGTGCTTTTAAACTAAAACACCTTTGATGTGTTTTAGTTCAAAAGCACGCCACCGCCATTTTCTCAGCACAGATGTGCATTTCACCATTTATACAAATGCATACGCCACCGCACCAGGCACTTTTAAAAGTGCTTGGCGTTGCAGTGCAAGCATGTGTACAAATGCCCAATATGTATAGATATGCTGCTGTACATTTTGGGGATGTTCAAGTGTATTTTTTGTAGTAAAAGGAGTTGGGGTTCCCATCTACACAAGGGACTCTGTAATAGCATTGGAAAAGCACAATTTGACAGTGTTCCAGAACTATTACATACCTTGCAGAGGCTGTGTTTAGAGCATATTTTCATCAACAAACAGACCTTGATGCTATTCTGAACCATGTTAAATAGCCAGGAATTAAACAGGATTTTATGCCAAAAGCCTCATGTCCATCAAGGAACTTGCCCATGGCTGGAAATCAGTGCAGATGAATTAATTCTTAAGACAAGTTAACTGTGAGCAGAGGCGAAGTAGCAGCTGAGCCACATTCTGAACTTTGTCAACTGCACTCAGGACAATATGCAATAAGAGAAATTCATCAATAAACAGTTTTTTTCATTGTGTGGATGGATCTACGGTAACTGAAAGGAGGACATAGGTGGGCCTGGAGACAGAAGCTTTGCTGATTCTTGTCGGTGACAGATTGGACACAGGGCCAACCCGATGCTCAGGCAGAGAAGATGAGCTCTGGCTGAGGCTTGAGTGCTGCCCTATGGGGGGGCAGGGGCTGAGCGGGGTGCTGTAAAACTGCTTGGGTTGCTGGCAGAATGTGACCTAACGTGACTCATGATGAGATGTGGTATTGATGTTCTTTACAGTGCTCTAACCTACAGCACTGAAGTCCAATACCACTCCATCCAGGATTATTTCAGAGCATGACCTGCCATTTTTACAGTGCCCTCTGTGGCCCGACTGTCTACTCAGTTACAGCTGTAGAGTGCTTCTTCCACACTTACCATGCAAGAAATGTGTCTGTATCTGACCCTAGAGTTTAGGCAGCACCTATGCTATTCTCTACAGCTCCAATTTAAACGCGTCTCCTAATGTGGGATTTGTAATCTGAGATGCGTGCCTAGTCTTAGATGGCTAAATGAGTTGGAGGCGGCACAGGAAGGAGGAGGGCAAAGCAGTCTGGTGGTTAGGGCAGTTGCCTAGCAAGTGAAAGTAGTTCAAGCCCTACTCAGTCAGAAGGAGTTTGAACCTACTTCTTTCCCATTCTCAGGAAAGTACCTTAACTACTAGGCTGCAGGTAGGCAGGGCTGAAGACACTCTTCATGCCTCTTGTGAGCCAGTGGACAGTCAGAAATGCAAATGTCATGGGGCACGAAGCAGACCAAGGAAATGGGAATTTAACTCAGTCCAGCTGGCACAGTATGATCAAATAAAGCATTGGTAGGGTAGGGAAGGAAGGAAGCCTGGAGTTCTGTCCCCTGCCACCAGGACTGTGTATCCATTTTATGCAGTAATTCCTTAATGAATACAACATTCAGGAGGGCATCAGGCACCCTTTTGCTTTCTCTCTTTCCTTCATGTATCTTGTGCACTTGGTTGTCCAAATGACCAGACTCAGCACTTGAGGGTGGGTGCCCAGTTGAGGGTGGGTGCCCTCAACTTAGCCTGACTCTTTTAAGGTCTCTTTCACTTGCTCTGTTTTGCCCAGAATTTTCACCTTGCATGCGAGACAAAGACTTACCCAACATAGATTTAATAAAACAAATTATGCTGCAGCTGCAATATGTTTCAGTTTTAACAAATTGGCATTTTTCTCCAAAAAGGATCTTTTCTTGAAAAATTCCTGTCCAGCTCTGGTTTTACTCAGGAAAACTCCAGGTTAGTCAAATGATGCAGTTCAATGCATACATAATTAAGAGTTTTGCTTAAGACTGCAGAATTAGTCATAAGTAGGGAACTGAAAAATAACCTGAGAAACAGCCCCAAAGAAAACCATTCTGATTTTAAAACACATACACACATACCATTATTTTGCCTCTCCCTAGCTGCAAATTATAGATGTCAAAGTAATTGTGCATGTGTTTTCTTACATTTTAATTTTCAACATGCTTCAGGATATTTTAGATGTTTTTCCCAGCTGATAATAGTTAAAAGGTGGTTTGTTCAGTAAACTGAAGCAGCATAAGCCTGCTTGAAATCAAGCCACAACTAACAGGTTGGTCTGCTTAATTGTATTATGAATTTCCCTAGCCTGATCATTTCTTATTTTATATGTCTTGTCTCAGCCGTAGGATACATTTAGAGATGTCATATACTGTACACAGGCAGATTGGCTGCTGAAGAAGCAAGACAAGCCCAGCCCTAGCATTAGTAAAATAAAACATGTCTTCTATTTGCTGATAGCAGTATTAGAACCATAAACCACTCACAATAGCAAGGAAATTAAGAGGTGGTTAGGACACACAATTGCTAAATCCTGCTGTGGGCTTTTCAAAAGTTCTCATGTTTTCATCTAATTGTAAACCCTGATCAATGCCACTTTTGCCAAACTTGCTTTGTACATCATAATTTACCCTACCAATGCTTTATTTGATCATACTGTTGACTCTGTATAAACTACACTGTGCACTAGAATGGTATCGTGATCATAGAAGTACTTGCTCACTCACCATTACTTTGGTATAGTCACTCCCCTCTCCATGTAACTGTGTAGAGATTCAGGCTCTTGCCACTGGAGGGCTCCTTCCAGATATGAGTGCAAGCTACAAAAATCCCAGATCCAAATCCTTTACTATTATGGGTGCTAAGAGCCAGGATTTTATTTCAAACTATCTTTAATGGTAGATTTAGATCCCAGTTACATCAGTGTCAATCACAAGTAATTCTAGTGAAGACAACTTGAGATCAGAATATAGTTCATAGTCTCACTACTTCGAAGGAACAG
This sequence comes from Crocodylus porosus, assembly GCF_001723895.1. Taxonomy (NCBI): domain Eukaryota; kingdom Metazoa; phylum Chordata; order Crocodylia; family Crocodylidae; genus Crocodylus; species Crocodylus porosus. Next base: position 68,236,681 of record NW_017728931.1, on the reverse strand, counting down.
AGGCAGAGGGAGACAGAGAGACTTGTTTGCCTCTGTTGCTGCCCTAAGTGAACTGGATTAGTTTTGGAAGTTTTTAAGTATATTTAATATCTTTGGTTCCCTACCTCTTCCTATTACATATACCTGGGACTTATCGGAGCTGCTGATGGTAGGGCGTGCTACCACAGAGCACAGTGGCAAGAAGAGTCTCTTCCCTCCCCCAAATTTAAACTAGCTACTTGTGACATGCTTAAGGTCTTTTGGGCAACAACCAGAGAACATGAGATGCTACTCAGTATACAGTAGCTTGCTTTCACGGGTCATATTTGCTAAAATAACAGATTGTAATCTTCCTATTAAGTTTTCATTTGCTTTATAATGAAGTGGTACTTACTATCAGTTGCTTAATTTAAAAGAAAACTTACCATATGTTAAACATATCTCTGTTTCCCCTTTTTTCCTCTCTTTAGTAGACATAGCCAATTTTTTGTGGCTGCCAAAGTCATCACAAAAAATGAATGTGCCATGTACAGTACAGTAATACTGGGTCAGCAAAAGTTTTAAGTGGAGAGAAGCCAACATATGTTTTTTTTAAAAATAGTAGTGCTATTGGGGTGAAATCATAAAGAACCATCCCCTTGCTGGCCTGGAGTCAGTCTTATTTAACTTCTCTTTTCTAATGTCAGCATTTGGCACAATTCCCTCAGTCAGATAAAGGGGCAATGATTTCAAAACACTATAAACTATTTATGTTACCTGATAACATGCCCCAATTTTACTCTCTTCCCATCCCCTATGGGAACAGAAGCTCACTTTCATGGGAGACAAGTCAAACTGTTTTGGCAGTTCATCAAAATGTAAATAAAATTAAAACAAAAAATGAAAGCATGGAAAAGATTTGGTTTTGTCCCTTGACGCCAAAAGTCTTTGTTTCTTGTACCTTGGGAATGAATTTTTCATCTGTGAAAAAACCTATTTTCTTTCCTCCTTTGTTCATCTATATGGACCTTTTGGCTTTCCCTTGGTTTTTTTCCACAATATTTAAAAAGTTTTACTCGTTTCCCAAATTCTCATACATTAAGTAAAGCACTTTATTTAGCAAGGATGTCCTGTGGACTTCAGCCTCTCCAAAGAGGCTATCTTTCTGTCAAACAGAGCACCAGCCATGTCAATAAAGGAAAATTTCACCCCGTTAAAAGGACCGGATATACCACAAGGGACCATATGCACTACAGATGTCATAATCTGAGGACAGTAGTTGGATGCATTGGTGAACAGTTCTGGCCCTCTGCACAGCAGCACAATTCATCCACTTGGGCTTTCTGCAGCGGAGCAAAGTGAGGCTGAATTCTCAACTCATGATGGAATAATAACACAATCTGCTTGAATAAAATAAAACCAAACACCCTCAAAGCACATAGACAATGTTAGTCTCCGATACCTAAAAATGCTGTAAAAGCTTTTTGTTATTGTAGTGGATTTGCTGTTAAATCAAACAAATGTTAAGCCCAACTGCAGATTCATCCATTCTGTGACTTTCTTGGTAAGTGAATAAAGTCACCAAACAAAATAAATGACAAGTGATATGTACCAATGAATAGCATTTCTGGGACCACCAAGATACTTGGGGCACTGCCATATCAGTACATGCCACGTGCGAGGTTAAGAGATTCATGTGATAAGTTAGTTACATTTATTATTCATCGTTGACTATGCTATTAATCCATCTCTGCCTGGATGGTCTCTAGCATTCCAAATCTCTTGGCAGTTTTAAAGGTGCCATCTATCCAAGAACTGTAAAAATAATCTCTTTCTTTCCCTTTTCAAAGTGAATATATGGGAGGTGTTACATCATTGGAGGTATTCAAGAAAATGTTGGACTACCATTAGTCAGTGATCATCTAGGACCACCTATACCTACGTTCTTCTGCAGGTATTTCCCAGGCTTCCGGGCTTTGCTGGTTGATTGCCACATGCCACAAGAAGGATTTTTTTCTTTCTTTCCCCTTGCTGCTAAATGTTGTAGGGTTGTTTTGTTAAGGGTTTTTTGTCTTGTTTTTTGGTTTTGCCTTCCTCAGAAACACTGGGTGTTGGCTGCAGTCAAAGCCGTGGATTTTGACAGGGGTGCTCCAGTGCTCCTTCTGGGAGTTAAACCCAGAAGTTCATGGCTAGAGAGTTCTGTCCATCTGCTCAAGGTCATAACAATTGGCATATTTGGGATCAGGAAGGAATTTTATCCCATGGTTGGATTGGTACAGACTGTAAGGTTTTGGCCCTCTTCTGAAGCAGGGGGCATGGCCCTCTTCTTGGATCTCTCAAGAATATTTTAACATCCCTTGCAGCAGGAGGACATTGGCTGCCATTGTACCCCTGCTTTTTCTGTGGCAGGTTAGGGTGTTATAGCTCATAGCTGTATCAGGACTGGCTGTTTTGTTTCACTAATATGTTAGACCGGGGCTGCTCAACCAAATGAAACCTGCAGAGCCATCACATGTGGCCCGCAGCACTCTCTGCAGGTCCAGAAATTTGGTAGTGGGGAACTGGTAGCAGTTAAGAAGGCCATCCTCTCCCCTGCCAAATCCCCAAACTCCATTTCCTGAACAACTGGTTGGAGCAAGGCCATGCTCACCCTCTGCCCCCAGCTTCTGGATCAGCCAGAGCCTGTTCATGCCCCTCCCCCTGCAGGGCCTGGCCACACCCCTTCTTTTTTGTTGGGGTTGGGCCATGCCCCCTTCCTTCTTCATGGGGCTAGTTATGCTTCTTGCCTCTTGTGGGGCAGTTTTGGTGCCCATTTGGCCCCTAGATCAGGAGCAGTGGCTGGATCAAGCTCATGGGTGGACCAGGTGCTGTCAGTTCAGCCCTCTGGACAAAAAGGTCAGGCACCACTGTGTTAGACAATGGATTTGTATGAGATAGTTTGGGTAGGGATAATCCTGCCTCAGGCATGGGGTTGGACTAGATGACCTCAAAATGTTCCTTTCACCCTTACTTTCCTATGATTCTATATCAACATCCACAAAAAATGGTTCTGTCCCAGGGCCTATTATGACCAGTAAAAAAGCATTCAGATACAGTATGACAACTATATCACTAAGTGGTTAGATAGGTGACCAGCAGAGTAGAGCATTCAGTCAACTTCAAAAGTGATGCCTCAACCTCTTGAACTCATTTTTCGTCGATTGTCCCACTGTCCAAACAATCTGGCCAGATGTAACATACCTTCTACTGAATTTCAACTCATTTCACCGCATTTTAAAATATTCCATAAAGATTTTGTTGGCCCCTAGAATTATATGAATGTCATGGCATAAGTGCTACACAATTGTCAAAACCAGCAAAATTGTTGGAATATTGCAGATCACTGCCTCTCAGTTCTCAAGGTTCAGGTCTTCCTTGGTGGTACCAATTCCACACTGGTTTCAAGAGGACTTTTTCCTCTGGATGAAATATCCTGACTTTTTTTTTTTAATGAAAAGTTACTACATATGAGTAGTGGTGTAAAAAAAATTCAGGCTGTGTAGCGCTTTGACACCCTAGTAGATGTCTTATATTACAGTGGGCATTGAAAAACCTATTAAGAGTGAAAATGTGCTTGGGACAGACGCCAATAGATTTCACATCCTTTGAGGTAGGAAAAAACACTGCACGTTACACAGGGGGTCTGCTCAATGAAACTGGAGTAACATAATAATCAAGTCATGAAACGTAATGTAGTTTTCTTGGAAAGGATTAAATTGCCAAAGCAAAATATCTGATTGTTCTGGTGACTGGAATAGGATAAATGCAAAAATTAAGCAAATGATTCCTTCATGAAAAGCTTACCTTCCCCGATGCTCTGGGAACGATCAAGGATGGAGAGAAGACAGTCTTTTACACTCAGCCAGAAACAAATGATAGCTTGAGGGTATTATCAAGACATTTTACAAGAGACAGTGTCAAATATATTTCTGTTGATTGTTCTGCAAAATGGGGTTAGGTTAGCATATAACATAATTCAGAGTACCCTTTACACATGGGTATAGAAGAAAAGGCGTAGGTATATGTTCCTTGATATTTCCAGTTGCGCAGTCAAAGCTAGGAGTCAGAATTCTGTTGACATGGAAGTGAAAACATTTTTTATTCCAAAATTAGGATTAAGCCCTGTGCTGACTGAACCACTGTGCTAAAACTCAGAGTCCCAAGAGAGTAGCTGAACTCAGAACTTTCTGTGAAAAAAGCCAAACCTTACAGTGTTGACTCAGAACTGAAGTTTGGCAAATAGTACAAAAAAGGATTTGTGAGCATGCCATTGCCTAAAACCCACTAATTTGCTTGGTTGGTACTGAACACCACCAGTTCTTCGTTACTTGTACAGGCACTATTTTAGATGTAAAAATCTCATGAGTTGTCACCCTAGAAGTGCTCATGCAATCATTTTCAACGGTCACTTGCGCTTGGGATACATCCAAACCCAAAGCAGAGACACCATAGGTCTAATGTAATCAATCACGCAGGCTTAAAAAGGCAGTTCTGAATAGAGAATACTTAAAGCAATAATCACAGTGAATAGTTTGCAAGGAATCCAGATGTTGAAATATGTTTGCATGCACTGCCCCTGGAACAGTTCAGAATAATGACCCATTCAGTGTCTGTTTCTGGCCAATTTCTGAAAAGAAATAAATAGTCTTAGCAAACAGTCCACTCAGCTCTACAAAGGCAAAGCTCCCACTCAAGTCAACAGGAATTTTGCCATAGGAAATCCCTAGTAAAGCCTTCAGGACTAGGCCCATCATGTTGCTATTAGTTTGAAATATCGTCTGAATTTTACAAGCCAAAACCAGGACTTGTAAAAAAACATCTTTCCAGTGGGCCCCATTCACTCTTTCTTGTGGTATCAAGAGCAAAGTACTGGGATACAGCTGATGTTGCTAATAAAACTTATAACATCAGCTATCTTTAGGGGATGCTCAGACTGTATCCCACAGTGAGCTTCAAGGTAGACGTAACTTCACCTCAACCCCCACTCCCCACCCCTCAGTCTTTTACCTTTGCCTGGAGCCAATTAAAAGCTAGTTATTAATGTTTTCTTACAGAATTAAGATCAGTGATAGTTGCTGTGCCTGTAACTGTATCTAATCCTAATGGAGCCCCAGGAAGGATGCTAGGGCATGCTAAAACAAGGTATCCACCCAGTAAATATTTTGACACTTTCTGTCATTCCAGGATTGCCACTGAGCACTCAGCAGGTCCTTCCACTTCAGGAAGGAGGTGCTAATGCCCTCAATCCACCTCTTATTCTGGTTAGTATGCACCTAATTGACAGCTGATCTCTTGGAAAAACAAAGTGAGCAAAATTAGTTTAATGCTGTTCTGGGAAGGCTTGAATTCTTCAGTAGGGCAGTCATGGGCATCTATAATAATCATTCATTTAATGTTTTTATATTTAATACGTACAATCATATAAGGAGAACCTAAATCAAGTTTAATAGCAACTTTATTTCTGTGTAATTGCATATTATCACTAAGTTAAAAATCAAAAGATTTTATGTGTATAATGATTTAGCTGACGTCTGCAGAATATTATCGTTTTTATAAAATACAAAAGTAATAGTCCTATTAAAACAGTGGGAGTACTGTCAGAATAAGGAATTAAAGGAAGAGGCGCAAGGATTGAGTCTAAAAGAAGCAGAAGGAACAGTCCTCAGGCAACATTACTGAATACACAAGTTCTCCAACTCTCCATGTAGCACTGGTACAACTCCTTCATCACTAGTAAGAGTGCTGGTGTATTCTGAGATACAGACAGCTCTTGGATCAGAGGTGATTATCTTTTATTAGACCAACTAAATAGTAGCAAAAAAAATCCTTTCTTTGCAAGCTCGTGTGTCCAAACACTTTTCTTTAGGCTGAGGAGAAATCCAAGATTGCAAAAGTCCTCCTAGGGCAATGCAAGACACTATGATAAAAAATGTCACAACCAAATGTCACGTGTGCTTTTGGAGTTCCCAGCACCGCGGGAATAATGTTTATGGAAGTATTTGACAACAAGTTTAAAGAGGGCACAAGATGATGCCAAGAACACTTTAGTAGCACAGACTTGAAAGAAACCAAGTCTGTTAGATATTTTAGTGACCAATGTTTAATTTCCTTATTGGTATTTCCAGGGAAACAGTTTTTAAATAGCTATATCAAGCTGAAGGGAGAATTTAGATTAGACCCAATATAATCTATTCTGCATAAACCATCCAGAGATAATGAGATTATAAAAGTGGATGCATTAAAAAGAATAAAGATGATGTAATGTTGGCAGATTCAAGAAAATAAATGAAGGGCTAAAGTAGCATTGTACTAAGCATTGTAGCAGAGTAGCATTGTATTCAGATGTAAATTATGTAAAGAGACTAAAATTTGATCTGATCTGAAAATGTTAAATAAGAATAAATTGGTCTGAAAACCCAATTTTTCAATTCAAAATTTGAAATCTCTTTTTGAAACTGTTCAGCTAATTTTCTTATATAGTGATATATTTTTAGTTTGTTCTTTCCATTTTCATTTTAAATGTTTCATTCTGAAAATTGAATATTTCACTTTTCAGGTTTCTGAGCAAATTTACCCCTTCCCTTTTTTAATCTTAGAAATAAATATTGATATGGAAGTGGGAAAACCCAAGCTTTCAGACATTTTAAAAAACTATTTGCCAAATTTTTCTAGTTGAAAGGGTAAAAATATGTAAAATAGATTTCCCCAATTATTCCCATACTCTTCTATCAGCTAGAGAACTGTATTTGGAACAATAACCCAAGCTGGATTTAAAGACGTCTGATGAAATACTACGCAAAATAATTAGGGCCCCTGGACCTTTTTACATGGGAAATGTAACTGATAATGGTATATCATCCATTATAAGACTCCAGCATGAAAAACAGCATTTAACAAATTATATAGAACTATTACATAGATATCAGTGACAGTTGTGCTCTAATTTATTCATTCCTTTGAGGATCTTGGCCAAAACCATTCAAAAGCCATTTCTTTTATATTTGTTGAGTTATTCCCATAAAACTGATTCCAGAAGTCACTAATTCATTCTGCTCTAGAACCTAGAACCAGCTGGACAGTAAAAAAGCATGAAATCATTTGTATTAGCTATGCTGAATTGCCTCTTTATAAAATCAATTTAAAGTTTTTCTAAAGACAGATGTTCAATTTTGCATTGCTAAATGTTTCAGGACCCAAATAGAATTTACTAACTTATATGGTGGAAGACCAGGGAAATCACCAAGCGGTGATCAAACATTTATAAAAAGGCAACGAAGGACTAAGACCGACCTTTCTGTCAAACCGTGAAAAAACAACTGCCACAGTTAAATCCAATAAGCTGACCTGCAGATCGTTTGGAATCATGGTTTTCCTTACAACAAACATTGTTGAATCCCTGGAACCATACATGTTCTCACTTTACTTTCATGCTATGTATTATGAATATGTAAAGGAAGTTTAACTTCTTATTGCTTGTTCTGACAAGGTTTCAGTCATTTAGTGTTAAAATATACAGAAAACAAGTAAATACATTTAAACCGCCCTAAGGTATGTGAATGTACATTGGTAAATACGGTGCAAAAATCAAAGTGCCCCCCCATCTGAAACCAGGACTGAGCTCTACGCATCTATAAATTGGAAGAGATTAGAGATGAAGCTATAGTTGCATGAGTCTGTTGTCTACTTTGTGCTCTCTAATGAAAGATATTCTCTTCTTTTCAATGGTCAAGGGGGAGATGCAAGATAGCGTCCCACATAAGTGCCTTTTCAGTGTACGTGTGCTGTTATTATGACTAATGCATCTGAAAAGATGTCTGTTTGTGAACAGGATTTTGATCAAATCCAATGCCAACAGTATGGGATTTTACAGGCTGATTGTTTTGATGCTACTGTCTAAAATAACGTTACAACATTTTTCACCACATGGAGAAGCCCATCACAACAGAAATAATAGTTCAGGACCTATAATGAGTGCTAATGCTCCATCATAGAAAAAAGACCTACAAGTAGGCCTCAGAATCATACATTATTTTGCTAAATTCACATATTTCTTCTTTCAGCCAGATCAGGGGAAATGTTCAGCAATCTTAATGAGGTCCATCTTGCCCTGTGTTACTGCTGACTTCACTGAATGAAGATAAATGTATAACTTTAATTTATCTTTAATAGGCAAACAACTGTACAACTATGACCTTACTTTAAAGAAATCCACTGTTATTTGCTCAGCACCTGAGTAAAAGAAGCATAGATTTTGAAGGACAGCTCTTAATACCTGTCACAGGTAGCACAGCCAAGATCCCTGGAATTAACTACAAAAAGTTTCTTTTACCTTTGAATGCATTCTTTATGCATCATGTGGGATATTTTCCTGTGATAGATGGGTGGAAAATATTAGTGGAGTGATATGATAAGGTCTGCTTATAGGTCTTTATTAGGCAAAAATAATTTATCGCTAAGCTGTATTCTGCAATGCAAACCTGTTCTCCTGATGTCCTTTTCCAGAACAATTTTTTCATGAAACTGGGTTCTTCAGTAAAACAATAGCTGAGCCCATAACAAAATTAAGGATATATTTTTACATCACAGAAGGTGAAATGAGGGCAAGCTTCATTTTAAATAGTCAAGGAAAAAGTCTAATTTGAGAAAACATCATTTGTATTTCTTGATCTCTCTCTCTTTTTTTGTTTTAAGATAAAACTAGGCACATACATATGCAATTCTTATCCAGGCAAAGCTCCCAGAGAGAGTTCTGACAAGAGGGTTTTTGTGTAATTAAGAGATAATTCAGAGCCACAACACTGACAAATCTTGGTGGAAAACTTGGGCAGAAAACACCTTCCCAAATAACCACCTTGTCTCAGACCCAACAACACAACAACTGGGTTTCAACCATCCATGGAACATGTGGACAACCCTTAACAGGCCTTGCACTGGACATGGCTGTTGTGGCCACCTGATATACAAGTGCCACCTAAAAACCTTGCCTGGCTGCAACTGTGGAAAACCTGACCAAACCATGGAGCACATAATAACATCCTACTCCAGATATAAGTTTGAGGGTGACATCCTGGAGTTACATTCGCTTTCTAGCAGGGCACTGGTCTGGTTGGGGAATTTGGAATTAAAATTGTAATGATAGCTCTTTCTCCTAAAGCCATAAAAAAGAAGAAGAGCTACAAACGACAGACTTCAATTCAGAGAGCCTCCAGAATGTAATCCAGAAGGAGGGAGAGGAAAGATTAATACAATTTATTTCTATATTTAAAAGTTGGTTCTTATAGTTTATTCTATCAGCATAAAAGCCTGGAAATAAAAAATACTTGGTATTTTTTTATTATGTTTTCCTACTACTTCCAGTGAATATGCATGGGTGTTGCAGTTGTTTTTTGTAAGTGCGCGTGCATACACAGAGCGGTATTATTCAGCATACAGGGACTCAATCCTGATAACAAATAAATTTAAGGGGGAATCCTCTCAGTTTTGAAATGTCAGTAGGTATGCATATAAGAACTGATGGCCTCTGTACCCATTCCAGCAGATCATATTAACACATGCTTAACTGGTGCATAATACATTAAAATACAAGAGGCACAGAAGCAGCCTTCACACCTTGCTAATTTACCTCTTACACAGGTAAACAGGGTAGATGTGAGCGAGAGAAAGGATATATTAATATCCGTAACTATGTAATGGCCAGAAAAAATGAATCTGAAACTGGCTATGAAGACCTGGGACAGGCTGCTTTGTCCACAAAGTAGAGGGAAAACAAAGAATGAGATTGTGACCTCGGGGTAGATTTACTTGGATCTTCTGCTAAATCTGCAATCTTGCCTTTAATTTGGCAGGCAAGAAAAGAAATGCAGTATAACAAAGGCCTATATAGGTCATGAACAATACAGATAAGTGCATTTGGGTGCTGATATTTAGTCTTTCTCAAAGAATAATGGAAATCCTTGCAAAACTGGAACTATTTGAGCTCAAAAGGACATGTGCGAAAGTCCAGCCTTGAAATAAGAACTAGTGACCTAGCGTAAAAACTTACTGAGCTTCTTGAGTTTAGTTCAGTTTAAACAACTGCATTAGGAAGGTGAACACCAAAGCTGAGTCAACAGTGATTTTTTTTTTGGTTTGGTGACCAAGGAGGAAAATGGTGTAAGATGCTGTTTGAGGCAAATTAAATAAGACCATTTATTTTTGGATTTTTTTCAAAAGTGAATTTCCAAAATTCTCTCTTTTCTTTTTTTTCTCTCCACAAAAATTACTGAATTCAACCTCAGTTCTTAAACTTGCAATTTTTGGCATATTTACTCCTTGCTAAAAAACTGTTGCCCACACCTGAGGTTGACAAAAGAAAGCAAATGTAGCCAATCCTTTTAGCTCTTTAATTGCGATGCTGCAATATTGCAATATGCAGCATGTTAATATTAACATATTCATATATATGCATCAAAGGGAAAATGTGAAGCAAATGATATATCTGGTAAAAATAAACTGCTACACAGAAAGCATGGCACTATAACCTGGTTTTAAAGCGTACTTCCCTTTTAAATTGAAACAACTAGTTATTGATAATGAACTTTTCTTTGTTTCTTATGGCTATATTTCAATATAATTTGGTAGCATGTCTGATTTCCTGTATGAAAGGTTAATCAGCTATATACCTGATCACTCATTTACAGTTTATTTGAGACAACTTTGTTATGAGAATGTAAGTTCAAGTTGTGGCTTGTTTTGACTTGACGCATACCAGTACGTTATATGGTTCATGTGTTGTTCCTTTTTTGCCCCTACAATCAGATGCTCAGTGAGAACACTCAGGATTGTAAATCTGAAATTTACTTCCCACTAATATTATCTAATAGTCACTGACAATTTACCAATGGGGTGAATATTCCTTCCTATAAATTCATTTATTAGCCTATTCACTGAAAAGCCCAAGAAGGAAGGTCAAACCACTGAATCACAGTAGTTTTAATTCTGACAATTTGTAGAAACCTTTTGCAGCAGTCAAGCCTAATCTAAATAAGTCAAAACACATGCGTATACACACACCTAGGCATACACATGCACATATTAAATGTACACCTGATTTTTAAGGGATTAATTGCGGATTGTTTTGAGTGTCCTTCATTCCAGCCCTACACTCAATTTCCCCTTACTACAGACTCTACCTGAGGCCAAAAAGGACTGGATGTTTCCCAGTCTCCTCCAAGTTATCAAAACACCTGGAGGAGGAGTATTGTTAAGAGTGAAATGCATTGAAGTGATGGAGAAAATATTGAAATAAATAATGTAGCTGTTAATAAACCAAGAGTCTTCTCCAGCTTAACGGCCTACTGGGCTATTGTGGCTGAGTCAAACCAATTTCTTTAGCCACAATAAACACAAGCAAGTGACATGGCTAGCATTACATAAGTCTGCTTCCCTGCCCAAATGATGAAGGCAATGGAGGACCTGTCTTTGACATAAGGTTGAACTCACACTTCTGCTTTTTAATAAGATACCTTATTTGCTTTGCAGCTGTCAAAACCCATTTCTATTTAATAATGATAAAAATACGTACCCAGTATTTTTACCAGTTATGAGGAACTTAAAGCATTATAAATATTTTTTTCTTAGTAGAACTTAAAGCATTATATATATATATATATATA